>NW_017209011.1:0-3590 GCF_001704415.2 Capra hircus | reverse complement strand
CCGGCCCAAACACCTGCACATGTCTCTGCTGGGGAGGAGAGTGCTAGGGAACCTACGTCTGTCATACACTTTCTGGGCACCCAAGGAATCAGCCTCCGTGTGTGCGGGCTGAAAACCCAGCCAGGGGCCTGGAGCCTGGTGCTCTCTTGCGGTGATTCTAGGCGGCAGAAACCGCTGGAGGAGCCCCTGCAGTTGCCCTTCCCCTTCGACTGAGAGCTCTCACTGCTGAAGCCTTGGCAGTGTGCAACCCACCACCCCCTAAGCCCTCCCCAACGATATGGCACTAAGTGCAAAGGCAAGGCAGGATTGGAGCTGAGGCAAGGAAGGCACCAGTGGCGTCTCCCAGGCTCGCTCAGACAGCTCCTTCCTGGGAGGGAGCCTAAAAGCAAGGCAAGTCTGGGCAAGGCGAGCCCCGGCCGAGCAGCCTCGCGCCAGAAACTCTGCCAGATCGGGGCTCTGAGCAGAGCTAGAGCTCTGCGTACTGGAGGCGCACTAGCTCCGTGCAAGCAGGTTTCCTCTTGACTGGGCTCGGCTGCCTCCTTCTCCCGAGGAGGCTCGCTACACTGCTGGCTGTGCTCTCGCCTATCAGGCGGGCGCGGCAGGGCTCCTCCAGCAGGTCTTGCCTCAGGGGCTGCTTCCCCTGAGTTGAGGCTGTGGGCGGGAACCCAGACACCGCAGGATAAGGCCCCAACCACCTGCACATGTCTCTGCTGGGGAGGAGAGTGCTAGGGAACCTACGTCTCTCACACACTTTCTAGGCACCCACGGGAGTCAGCCTCTGGGAGTGTGGGGATGCAAAACCCAGCCAGGGGCCCTTGGAACCTGGTGCTCTCCGTGCGGAGCTTTGTCTGGGCGGCCAAGGAACCGCTGAAGGAGCCCTGCTGTTGCCCTTCGCTTCCCTCTGACAGAGCTTTCACTGCTGGAGCCCTTGGCAGTGTGCAACCCACCAGCCCCTAAGCCCTCCTCAAGGACGCTTGGGACCTAAGTGCAAAGGCAAGGCAGGGGTAGAGCTGAAGCCAGGAAGGCGCCAGTGGCGTTTCCGAGCCTCACACAGCCTGCTCCTTCCTGGGGAGGGAGCCTTAAAGCAAGGCAAGTCTGCGCAAGGCTCGCCTATGGCAGAGCATCTTGGTGCCAGGAACTCTGCCAGATCGGGCCTCTGAACAGAGCTAGAGATCTGCCGTACTGGAGTCGCACTTAGCTTCGTGTAAGCAGGGATTTCAGCTTGACGGGGACTTGCTGCCTCCTCTTCCCCGAGGAGGCTCGCTTCCCTGCTGGCTGTGCACTCGCCTATCAGGCGGGGGCGCAGGGCTCCTCCAGCAGGTCTTGCCTCAGGGGCTGCTTCCCCTGAGTTGGGGCTGTGGGCAGGAACCCAGACACGCAGGATCAGGCCCCAAACACCTGCACATGTCTCTGCTGGGGAGGAGAGTGCTAGGGAACCTACGTCTGTCATACACTTTCTGGGCACCCAAGGAATCAGCCTCCGTGTGTGCGGGGCTGAAAACCCCAGCCAGGGGCCCTGGGAGCCTGGTGCTCTCCGTGTGGGCGCTGAATCTGGGCGGCCAAGCAACCGCTGGAGGAGCCCTGCAGTTGCCCTTCCCTTCCCTCTGACAGAGTTCTCACTGCTGAGCCCTTGGCAGTGTGCAACCCACCAGCCCCTAAGCTCTCCCTTAAGACGACTGGCACCTAAGTGCAAAGGCAAGGCAGGATTGGAGCTGAGGCAAGAAAGGCAGCCAGTGGCGTCTCCCAGGCTCGCTGCAGACAGCTCCTTCCTGGGAGGGCAGCCTAAAGCAAGGCAAGTCTGGGCAAGGCGAGCCCCCGGCCGAGCAGCCTCGCGCCAGAAACTCTGGCCAGATCGGGGCTCTGAGCAGAGCTAGAGCTCTGCCGTACTGGAGGCCCACTTAGCTCCGTGCAAGCAGGGCTTTCCTCTTGACTGGGCTCGGCTGCCTCCTCTTCTCCCGAGGAGGCTCGCTACACTGCTGGCTGTGCTCTCGCCTATCAGGCGGGCGGCGCAGGGCTCCTCCAGCAGGTCTTGCCTCAGGGGCTGCTTCCCCTGAGTTGAGGCTGTGGGCGGGAACCCAGACACGCAGGATAAGGCCCCAACCACCTGCACATGTCTCTGCTGGGGAGGAGAGTGCTAGGGAACCTACGTCTCTCACACACTTTCTAGGCACCCACGGAGTCAGCCTCTGGGAGTGTGGGGATGCAAAACCCAGCCAGGGGCCCTTGGAACCTGGGTGCTCTCCGTGCGGAGCTTTGTCTGGGCGGCCAAGGAACCGCTGAAGGAGCCCTGCTGTTGCCCTTCGCTTCCCTCTGACAGAGCTTTCACTGCTGGAGCCCTTGGCAGTGTGCAACCCACCAGCCCCTAAGCCCTCCTCAAGGACGCTTGGGACCTAAGTGCAAAGGCAAGGCAGGGGTAGAGCTGAAGCCAGGAAGGCGCCAGTGGCGTTTCCGAGCCTCACACAGCCTGCTCCTTCCTGGGGAGGGAGCCTTAAAGCAAGGCAAGTCTGCGCAAGGCTCGCCTATGGCAGAGCATCTTGGTGCCAGGAACTCTGCCAGATCGGGCCTCTGAACAGAGCTAGAGATCTGCCGTACTGGAGTCGCACTTAGCTTCGTGTAAGCAGGGATTTCAGCTTGACGGGGGACTTGCTGCCTCCTCTTCCCCCGAGGAGGCTCGCTTCCCTGCTGGCTGTGCACTCGCCTATCAGGCGGGGGCGCAGGGCTCCTCCAGCAGGTCTTGCCTCAGGGGCTGCTTCCCCTGAGTTGGGGCTGTGGGCAGGAACCCAGACACGCAGGATCAGGCCCCAAACACCTGCACATGTCTCTGCTGGGGAGGAGAGTGCTAGGGAACCTACGTCTGTCATACACTTTCTGGGCACCCAAGGAATCAGCCTCCGTGTGTGCGGGGCTGAAAACCCCAGCCAGGGGCCCTGGGAGCCTGGTGCTCTCCGTGTGGCGCTGATTCTGGCGGCCAGCAACCGCTGGAGGAGCCCTGCAGTTGCCCTTCCCTTCCCTCTGACAGAATTCTCACTGCTGGAAGCCCTTGGCAGTGTGCAACCCACCAGCCCTAAGCTCTCCTAAGGAGACTGGGCACCTAAGTGCAAAGGCAAGGCAGGATTGGAGCTGAGGCAAGAAAGGCCCAGTGGCGTACTCCCAGGCTCCGCTCGACCATGCTCCTTCCTGGGGAGAGGCAGCCTAAAAGCAAGGCAAGTCTGGGCAAGGCTAGCCCCCGGCCAGAGCAGCCTCGCGCCAGAAACTCTGCAGATCGGGGCTCTGAGCAGAGCTAGAGCTCTGCCGTACTGGAGGCCCACTTAGCTCCGTGCAAGCAGGGCTTTCAACTTGACGGGGCTGGCTGCCTCCTCTTCCCCGAGGAGGCTCGCTTCCCTGCTGGCTGTGCACTCGCCTATCAGGCGGGGCGCAGGGCTCCTCCAGCAGGTCTTGCCTCAGGGGCTGCTTCCCTGAGTTGGGGCTGTGGGCAGGAACCCAGACACGCAGGATCAGGCCCCAACCCTGCACATGTCTCTGCTGGGGGAGGAGAGTGCTAGGGAAACCTACGTCTGTCATACACTTTCTGGCACCCAAGGTCAGCCTCC
>NW_017209010.1:0-3591 GCF_001704415.2 Capra hircus | reverse complement strand
ACCTCAGGGACCGCTCTGGTGGCCTCACGAAAGGCCAGTCCCTGCGAGTTGCTCGGGGCCTCTGGGATTCCTCTCCGTCGATTCCGGGGCCTAAGATCTTGTGTGTAGTCGGTGCCGGAACCTGAGCATTCCTCTCCAGTGCTGACATGGATCCTGGGTTCTTCTGGAGTCTCCCCAGGGAGTCAGTCCTCGACTCGAGTGGGGGCATGCACGTGTCGCGCTTTCCTCCCAGCTGTTGCAGCAGTATCACGATTCCCTTCAAGTGGATCAAGGATCTATGGCTTTCCCTCGAGGCTTTCCCACGATGCTTTCCCTCAGGGCTGTCCACGTGCCACCGTGGTGTGAGTCGATCCTCGGCTTTAAAGTCGAGGCAGTGCAGGGAAAACAGGTTTCACTGGAATTGACTGAGACATCTGGGGGACTCTGGGAATGGCGGCACTACCCTGGAGTTCCTCTCGCCTTTCCTGTGGAGAGCGCCTCCTCTTGAGATGCGACGGGAATGCCGGGAATTCTTACCCGAAACACGCAGGGAAAGGATCCCCTCGTCTCGAGCCAGGAGCGGAAACGGGTCTCCTCTGGTTGAGGGCGGGGACTCTAGTGCTTCTTCTTGTGTGGAGACCGGTATGTCGGGGAATTTCTAGAGCTGCAGCAAAGGGTGTGAAGAACCCTTTGGAAGTTCCAGAGGTAAGGTGTGATTAGACCTCAAGATACCTCAGCGGAAATGGGACTCAGCTCGCCTGGAGGGGAGAACCTCCTGGATTTTCTCGAGTTGCGGCAGGTCCTCTCGACTTACGACGGGGACCGCAGGGACCCGCTCTGGTGGCCTCAGGAAAGGCCAGTCCCCTTGCGAATTGCTCGGGGGCTCTGAGGATGCCTCTCCGTCGATGCCGGGCCTAAGACCTTGTGTGGAGTCGGTGCCGGAACCTGAGGATTCCTCTCCAGTGCTGACATGGATCCTGGGTACTTCTGGAGTCTCCCCAGGGGAGTCAGTCCTCGTCTCGAGTGGGGGCATGCACGTGCACTTTCCTTCCAGCTGTAGCAGCAGTGTCGGGATTCCCTTTGCGTGGATCAAGGGATCAGGGGCTTTCATCGAGGCTTTCCCACGAGGCTTTTCCCACAGGGCTGTCCCACGTGCCCGTTGTGTGAGTCGATCCTCGCTTGAAAGTCGAGGCAGTGCAGGGAAAACAGCTTTCCCTGGAATGGACTGAGACATCTGGGGGACTCTGGGAATGGTGGCACGACCCTGGAGTTCCTCTCGACTTTCCATTGGAGAGGCGCCTCCTCTTGACATGCGACGGGAATGCCGGGAATTCTTTCCTGACCACGCAGGGAGAGGATCCCTCTTCTCGATATAGGAGGCGGAAATGGGGCTCCTCTTTATCTGGGCGGGACTCTCGTACTTCCTCTCTAGTGGAGACGGGTATGTCGGGGAACGTCTTGAGTTGCGACAAGGGTGTGAGGGACCCTTTGAAAGTTCCAGAGGTTAGGTGTGATTAGCATCGAGACGCCTCAGCGGAAATGGGCCTCATCTCGCCTGGAGGGGAGAACCTCCTGGATTTTCTCGAGTTGCGGCAGGTGCTCTCGACCTACAACGGGGACCTCAGGGACCCGCTCTGGTGGCCACAGGAAAGGCCAGTCCCCATGCGAGTTGCTCGGGGGCCTCTCGGGATTCCTCTCCCGTCGATGCTGGGGCCTAAGACCTTCTGTGGAGTCAGTGCCGGAACCTGAGGATTCCTCTTCAGTGCTGACATGGATCTTGGTGTACTTCTGGAGTCTCCCCAGGGGGGTCAGTCCTCGTCTCGAGTGGGGGCATGCACGTGCGCTTTCCTTCCGAGCTGTAGCGCAGTGTCGCGCTTCCCTTCGGGTGGATGAAGTGATCAGGGGCTTTCCCTCGAGGCTTTCCCACAGGGCTGTCCCACGTGCCACCGTGGTGTGAGTCGATCCTCGCTTGAAAGTCGAGGCAGTGCAGGGAAAACAGGTTTCCCTGGAATGGACTGAGACATCTGGGGGACTCTGGGTATGGTGGCACGACCCTGGAGTTCCTCTGGCCTTTCCTGTGGAGAGCGTCTCCTCTTGAGATGAGACGGGAACGCCGGGAATTCTTTCACGAACACGCAGGGAAAGGATCCTCTTCTCGAGCTAGGAGGCAGAAACGGGGCTCCTCTGGATGTGGGATGGACCTTCGTGCTTCCTCTCTAGTGGAGACGGGTAGGTCGGGGAACTACTTGAGTTGCAGAAAGGGTGTGAGGGACCCTTTGGTAGTTTCAGAGGTTAGGTGTGATTAGCCTCGAGACGCCTCAGCGGAAATGGGCCTCATCTCGCCTGGAGGGGAGAACCTCCTGGATTTTCTCGAGTTGAGGCAGGTGCTCTCGACTTACGACGGGGACCTCAAGGACCCCTTCTGGTGGCCACAGGAAAGGCCAGTCCCCATGCGAGTTGCTCGGAGGCCTCTCGGGATTCATCTCCCCGTCGATGCTTGGGCTAAGACCTTGTGTGGAGTCAGTTCCGGAACCTGAGGATTCCTCTTCAGTGCTGACATGTATTTGGTGTACTTCTGGAGTATCCCAGGGAAGTCAGTCCTCGTCTCGAGTGGGGCATGCACGTGCGCTTTCCTTCCGAGCTGTAGCAGCAGTGTTGCGCTTCCCTTCTGGTGGATCAACGGATCAGGGGCTTTCCCTCGAGGCTTTCCAACGAGGCTCTCCCACGAGGCTTTCCCACAGGGCTGTCCCACGTGCCACCGTGGTGTGAGTCGATCGTCGGCTTGAAAGTCGAGGCAGTACAGGGAAAAGAGGTTTCCCTGGAATGGACGGAGACATCTGGGGGACTCTGGGAATGGTGGTACGACCCTGGAGTTCCTCTCGCCTTTCCTGTGGAGAGCGCCTCCTCTTGAGATGCGACGGGAACGCAGGGAATTCTTTCCCGACCACACAGGGAAAGGATCCCTCCTCTCTAGCTAGCAGGCAGAAACTGGCTCCTCTGGATGTGGGCGGGACTCTCGTGCTTCTTCTCGAGTGGAACGGGTATGTCGGGGAACTTCTTGAGTTGCAGCAAGGGTGTGAAGGACCCTTTGGAACTTCCAGAGGTTAAGTGAGAATAGCCTCGAGACGCCGCAGCCTAAATGGGCCTCATCTCGCCTGGATGGGACAACCTCCTGGATTTTCTCCGAGTTGTGGCAGGTGCTCTCGACTTTACGACGGGGACCTCAGGGACCCGCTCTGGTGGCCTCAGGAAAGGCAGGTCCCCATACGAGTTGCTCCGGGGCTTCTCCGCGATTGCTCTCCCCTGATACCGGGGCCTAAGACCTTGTGTGGAGTCGGTGCCGGAACCTGAGGATTCCTCTCCAGTGCTGACATGGATCTTGGCTACTTCTGGAGTCTCCCCAGGGGAGTCAGTCCTCATCTCGAGTGTGGGCATGCAAGTGCGCTTACCTCCCGAGCTGTAGCAGCAGTGTCACGCTTCCCTTCGCTTGGATCAAGGGATCTGTGGCTTTCCCTCGAGCTTTCCCATGCGGCTTTCCCTCGAGGCTTTCCCACAGGGTTGTACCACGTGCCACCATGGTGTGAGTCGATCCTCGGCTTGAAAGTCGAGGCA
>NW_017209009.1:0-3591 GCF_001704415.2 Capra hircus | reverse complement strand
ATGTCTTTTTTTTCTGGAACTCTCTTGCTTTTTCAATGATCCAGTGGATGTTGGCAGTTTGATCTCTGGTTTCTCTGCATGTTTTAAATCCCTCTTGAACATTTGGAAGTTCACAGTTCATGTGAACTTGGAGAATTTTGAGCATTACTTTACTAGTGTGTGAGATGAGTGCAATTGTGCAGCAGCTTGAATATTCTTTGTCATTGCCTTTCTTTGGGATTGGAATGAAAACTGACCTAATGACTAGATGTTTTCAATTGCATATGCTGAAAGAACTGGCTGTGCAGTTTTGAAGAAAAAAAATCATTTTAACCCATTTTCTCTGAAGTGCAAGGCATATCATGGCCATCCCTGAATCATAAAGTCACCTTTTCTTTATGTAGTCATAGTTTCATGCCTAAATTATAGGCCAACTCGTGCTCAAATGGACTCTGATGTCAGGGGCAGATCAACTAATAAAAAGCTTGGATTGTCCCTCTGGAGGAAAGTGAGATCTTGGTCCACGAGAAGAATCTGAAGGGTTAAGGGAACTTGCAAGAGTGGGGAAAGCTTAGTCCATCCTACATGTACCAAAATCTTAAATAAGGCTTATTTACTTTACCGAAGTAAAAAACAGATGATGAAAACAATTATAAATCAATGAAAGGTAAAGAAAACCATAGTCTGTTATCAAAAATTGCATTCTAAGAAAACTTTGTTCTCTTAACCTAGAGAGGAGACTAAATTCCATCTGGTACCAGCTTACCAGAAGACAAACAAACAAACAAACAAACAAATTATCGGTAAGCTTAAAAAAAGTATATTCCATATATCTTGAAGTAGCAGTATTTCTGCAAAGGCATCAGTGTGAAACCATAGAGGACATGGTTAAAACCTGATTAAATAGAAATTGACAATGTAATCTGGTCACTGCTGCGACTTGAAATGCTTTAATATGATAACTGGAATTATAACTGACAGCATTTGACCAGGACATATCAGATTTTCACGGATGTCAGATAATTTCTAGGATATCTATATTAGGAACTGAAGGAATCTTTGAACCTAGGAAAGAAAACAAAACAACAGTCTCAAAGGCCCTTGCTGAATCATCTATCAGCAAGGAATGTCTTTGCAAGGATCGCAAAGTGAAGGGAAAATACACCGACCTGCCTCTGCAACTTTGGTCCTCTGAGCAGATCTGGAGGTCTCCCTTTGTATAAGCTAACCTGTTCCTTCCAAATAGAGGTTTGCAACACAAAAACAAGTGGCCGCCTATTCTTCCCCGAAGGAGGCTCTCTTTCCCCACATCCTGCGAACACCCTTTCCCAGCCTCCTGGAAAAGCGCTTCTTGCAGTTCCTTTCAGAAAATCCTATGGACGGAGAAGCCTGGTAGGCTGCAGTCCGTGGGGTCGCTGAGGGTCGGACACGACTGAGCGACTGCACTTTCATTTTCACTTTCATGCATTGGAGAAGGCAATGGCAACCCACTTACTGTTCTTGCCTGGAGAATCCAGGGACGGGGGAGCCTAGTGGGCTACCGTCTATGGCGTCGCACAGAGTCGAACACGACTGAAGCAACTTAGCAGCAGCAGCAGCAGCAGTTCCTTTCTTAGGGGCAGTTATCCCTGAGATTGGGACCTGGAAAGGCAGAGCCACCTCCACACACACGTCTTTTCTGTCCCCTTTCCTCTGGAGGAGAGCTCTAGTGAGCCTAGGTCTGTCAGGAAAAATTCTTGGCTTTGACGGGATCCCACCCAGTGTGTGAACCTGCATACCCGACCTAGGGGCCACAGGCACCTGTTTTGCTCGAGTGGGTCCTGGAGGGGTGCAGCATAGCAAGAGCTTAAAAATCCATCCAATTTGTCTTTTTTTTTACCTCGGAGAGAACGAGTTTGCTCCACCTCCACCCTTTGGCAGTGTGGAGGAAGAGGGCACCACCCTCTCCCAAAGGGGACATAGGGCCTACCAGGAGAGAAAGGCCCCTTGAGGAGCTGAGCCCAGGTAGGCAGCCAGTGATGTCAAGCACACTCCCGCTGCTTGCTTCTTCATGGGCACTCCCACGATCTGCTAGGAATGTCTTTGCAAGGATCTCAAAGGGAAGGGGAGATACATGGCCCTGTCTCTGGAACTTCAGTCCTCTGAGCAGATCTGGAGGTCTTGAGTTGTATAAGCAAACCTGTTCCTTCCAAATAGAGGCTTGCAAACACACCCCGGTGGTTGCCTCTTCTTCCCCGAAGAAGTCTTTCTTTCCCACATGCTGCGAACTCCCTGTCCCAACCTCCAAGAATAGTGCTTCTTGCCATTCCTTTCTTAGAGGCAGTTATCCCTGAGCTTGGGGCCGTAGGACTAGCCCACACTCACAGGGAAAGGCAAAGACTCCTCCATACATCTCCTCTATCCCCTTTGCTCTGGAGGAGAGCTCTAGTGAGCCTAGGTCTTTCAGGAAAATTCTTGGCTTGGACAGGATCTCACCCTGTTTGTGAACCTGCATACCCAACCAGGGCCACAGAGCACCTGTTTCAGTAAAGTGGGCCCTGAAAGGGTGCAGCCTAGCAAGAGCTTGAAAATCCATTCAATTGCTGTTTTTGTACCTCTGACAGAGCGAGCTTGGCTCCACCCTTTGGCAGTGAGGAGAAAAGAGGCATGACACCCTCCCCAAGGGGACATGGGGCCTACTTCGAGAGGAAAGGCCCCTTGTGGAGCTGAGGCCAGGAAGGCACACAGTCGTGTCAAACACACTCCCACTGCTTGCTTCTTCAGGGGCACTCCCGCTATCAGCTAGGAATGTCTTTGCAATGATCACAAAAGGAAGGGGAGATACAGGGCCCTGCTTCTGGACCTCCGGTGCTCTGAGCAAATCTCGAGGTCTCCCGTTGTGTCAAGTCAAGGTCAAGGTTCAAGTTCAAGGTCAAGGTCAAGTTCAAGTCAAGTTCAAGTCAAGTTCAAGCTCAAGGTGAAGTTTAAGTTCAAGGTCAACTTCAAGTTCAAGGGGTTCAAGTTCAAGTTCAAGGTCAAGGTCAAGTTCAAGTTCAAGTTCAAAGTGAAGTTCAAGTTTCAAGTCAAGGTCAAGTTTAAGTTCAAGTTGAAGTTTCAAGGTCAGAGAAGTTCAAGTTGAAGTTCAAGTACAAGTTCAAGTTCAAGTTCAAGTTCAAGGTCAAGGTCAAGTTTTTCAAGTTCAAGTTGAAGTTCAAGTTCAAGTTTTCAAGGTTCAAGTTGAAGTTCAAGTTCAAGTTCAAGTCAAGTTCAAGTTCAAGTAGAAGTTCAAGTTCAAGTCAAGTTCAAGGTCAAGATCAAGTTCAAGGTCAAGTTCAAGTTCAAGTTCAAAGTCAAGTTCAAGGTCAAGTTCAAGTTCAAGTCAAGTCAAGTTCAAGTTCAAGTTCAAGTTCAAGTCAAGTTCAAGTTCAAAGTCAAGTTCAAGTCAAGGTCAAGGTCAAGTTCAAGGTCAAGTTCAAGTCAAGTTCGTTCAAGTTCAAGTGAAGTTCAAGTTGTCAAGTTCAAGTTCAAGTCAAGTCAAGTTCAAGTTCAAAGGTCAAGTTCAAGTCAAGGTCAAGGTCAAGTTCAAGGTCAAGTTCAAGTTCAAAAGGGCAGGGCAGGGCCAAGCCCAAGACC
>NW_017209008.1:0-3592 GCF_001704415.2 Capra hircus | reverse complement strand
TTTGTAGCCGCGCGTTAATTAACAGGTATGTGAAGCTCTAAATATCAGTGGAAATTACATACAGCATATAGGCCCCCAGTGTTCTGGAATGGTGGAAAGAAAACCAAACTCTTGAAGAGACACTTTCAAAATGGATCATAGAGACTGACTGTACGTGGATGGGCTTGCTTCCGGCAGACTTAATCATATTACGGGTAACCGCACGTTCCCACAGTTGTCCCTTATGAAATTTCTATGGGAGACCCCCTCCACAGTGAGGCAGGTGTTAGCAGATTTGCCACAAGTAAGGGGGTGGGATTTCACAGCAGATGGAACAATTAGGTAAGGTAATAAATCAGGTAACTAAGTTTGTATAAAAAAGAATATCATTCCCCTTGAGGAAGAGATTCATGAATTTGTGCTCAGTGATCAGGTGTGGCTCAATGACTGGAAACACCAATTCCTTGGCCTGACATCGGAAAGGTCCTTATACTGTTGTTTTAGCCACAATTCTGAAAGAGATGGGAATACCAGACCACCTAACCTGCCTCTTGAGAAATCTGGATGAAGGTCAGGAAGCAACAGTTAGAGCAGGACATGGAACAACAGACTGGTTCCAAAAAGGAAAAGGAGTATGTCAAGGCTGTATATTGTCACCCTGTTTATTTAACTTCTATGCAGAGTACATCATGAAAAATGCTGGGATGGAAGATACATAAGCTGGAATCAAGATTGCCGGTAGAAATATCAATCAACTTAGATATGCAGATGACACCACCATTATGGCAGAACGTGAAGAGGAACGGGTATGTCAGGGAACTTCTTGAGTTGCAGCAAGGGTGTGAAGGACCCTTTGGAAGTTCAGGGGTTAGGTGTGGTTAGTCTCGAGATGCCTCAGCGGAAATGGGCCTCATGTCGCCTGGAATGGAGAGGGCTCCTGGATATTCCCGAGTTTCAGCAGGTGCTCTCGAGTTACGACGGGGATTCAGGGACCCGCTCTGGCGGCCGCAGGAAAGGCCAGTTACCATGCGTGTTGCTAGGGGGCCTCTCGTGATTCCTCTCCCGTTGATGCCGGGGCCTAAGACCTTGTGTGGAGTCGGGGCCGGAAGCTGAGGATTCCTCTCCAGTGCTGACATGGATTTTGGGGTACTTCTGGAGTCTCCACAAAGGAGTCAGGCCTCGTCTCGAGTGGGGGCATGAGCGTGCCCTTTCCTCCCATGCTGTAGCAGCAGTGTCACGCTTCCCCTTGCGTGGACCAAGGGATCTGTGGCTTTCCCTCGAGTCTTTCCCACGAGGCTTTCCCACAGGGCTGTCCCACGTGTCACGGTGGTGTGAGTCGATCCTCGGCGTGAAAGCCGAGGCAGTGCAGGGAAAACAGGTTCCTGTGGAACGGACTGAGATATCTGGGGGAGTCTTGGAATGGTGGCACGACCCTGCAGTTCCTCTCCCCTATCCTTTGGAGAGCGCCTCCTCTTGAGATGCGATGGGAATGCCGGGAATTCTTTCCCGACCAAGCAGGGAAAGGATTCGTCCTCTCGAGCTACGAGCCGGAAACGGAGATCCTCTGGATGTGGCCGGGACCCTCGTTTTTCCTCTTGAGTGGAGACGGGTATGTCGGGGAACTTCTTGAGTTGCAGCATGGCTGTGAAAGACACTTTGGAAGTTCCAGAGGTCAAGTGTGATTAGCCTCGAGACACCTCAGTGGAAACGGG
Source organism: Capra hircus (assembly GCF_001704415.2). Taxonomy (NCBI): domain Eukaryota; kingdom Metazoa; phylum Chordata; class Mammalia; order Artiodactyla; family Bovidae; genus Capra; species Capra hircus. The sequence goes on along the minus strand of NW_017209008.1, from coordinate 1,901 downwards.
CCTCATCTCGCCTGCAGGGGAGAACCTCTGGATTTTTACCAAGTTGCGGCAGTGCTCTTGACTTACGACGGGGACCTCATGGACCCGCTCTGGTGACCTCAGGAAAGGCCAGTCCCCATGCGAGTTGCTAGAGGGCCTGTCGCTGTTCCTCTTCCGTCGATGCCAGGGCCTAAGACGTTGTGTGGAGTCGGGGCTGGAACCTGAGGATTCCTCTCCAGTGCTGACATGGATCTTGGGGTACTTCTGGAGTCTCTCCTGGGGAGTCAGTGCTCATCTCGTGTGGGGGGCATGCTTGTGAGCTTTCCTCACGAACTGTAGCAGGAGTGTCACACTTCCCGTCGAGGGGATCAAGGGATCTGTGGCTTTCCCTCGAGGCTTTCCGACGAGGCTTTCCCACAGGGCTGTCCCACGTGGCATGCCATGGTGGAGTGAGTGGATCCTCGGCGTGAAAGTAGAGGCAGTACAGGGAAAACAAATTCCTCTGGAATGGACTGAGATATCTGGGGGTCCCTTGGAATTGTGGCACAACACTGGGGTTTCTCTCGCCTTTCCTGTTGAGAGCGCCTCTTCTTGAGATGGGACGGGAAAGCCGGGAATTCTTTCCAGACGAAGCAGGAAAAGAATCCCTAATCTCAAGCTTCGAGGTGGAAACCAGGCTCCTCTGAATGTGGGCGGGACCCTCGTGCTTCCTCTCGAGTGGAACTGGTATGTCGGGGAACTTCTTGAGTTGCAGCAAGCGTGTGAAGGACCCTTTGGAAGTTCCAGAGTTTAGGTGTGATTAGCCTCGAGACGCCTCAGCGGAAATGGGCCTCATCTCGCCTGGAGGGGAGAACCTCCTGGATGTTCTCGAGTTGCTGCAGGTTCTCTCGACTTAAGACGGGGACTTCAGGGACCCGCTCTGGTGGCCTCAGGAAAGGCCAGTCCCCATGCGAGTAGCTCGGGGGCCTCTTGGGATTCCTCTCCCTTCGATGCCGGGGCCTAAGACCTTGTGTGGAGTCGGTGCAGAAACCTGAGGATTCCTCTCCAGTGCTGACATGGATCTTAGGGTACTTCTGGAGTCTCCCCAGGGGAGTCAGTCCTCCTCTCAGTGGGGGCATGCACGTGCGCTTTCCTCCCGCGTTGTAGCAGAAGTGTCACCCTCCCGTCGCGTGATCATGGGATCAGTGGGCTTTCCCTCGAGGCTTTCCACGAGGCTTTCCACGAGGATTTCCCACGAGGCTTTCCCACAGGGCTGTCCCACGTGCCACCGTGGTGTGAGTCGATCCTGGGCTTGAAAGTGGAGGCAGTGCAGGGACAACAGGTTTCCCTGGAGTGGACTGAGACATCTGGGGGACTCTGGGAATGGTGGCACGACCCTGGAGTTCCTCTCGCCTTTCCTGTGGAGAGCGCCTCCTCTTGAGATGCGACGGGAACGCCTGGAATTCTTCCCGACCACGCAGGGAAAGGATCCACCTCTCGAGCTTTGAGGCGGAAACGGGGCTCCTCTGGATGTGGGCGGGACTCTCGTGCTTCCTCTCCAGTGCAGAAGGGTATGTCGGGGAACTTCTTGAGTTGCAGCAAGGGTGTGAAGGACCCTTTGGAAGTTCCAGAGTTTAGATGTGATTAGCCTCGAGACGCCTCAGCGGAAATGGGCCTCATCTCGCCTGGAGGGGAGAACCTCCTGGATTTTCTCGAGTTGAGGCAGGTGCTCTCGAATTACGACGGGGACTTCAGGGACCCACTCTGGTGACCTCAGGAAAGGCCAGTCCCCTTGCGAGTTGTTCCGGGGCCTCTCGGATTCCTCTCCCGTCGATGCCGGGGCCTAAGACCTTGTGTGGAGTCGGTGCCGGAACCTGAGGATTCCTCTCCAGTGCTGACATGGATCCTGGGGTAGCTTCTGGAGTTTCCCAGGATAGTCAGTC
>NW_017209007.1:0-3592 GCF_001704415.2 Capra hircus | reverse complement strand
TCTCGCACTCGAGAGGAAGAACAAGAGTCAAGAGTCCCGACCACATCCAGAGGAGCCCGTTTCAGCTCGTACCTCGCGGTCAGGTATCCTTTCCCTGTATGTTCCGGAAAGAATTCCCGGTTTCCCGTCGCATCTCATGAGGAGGCGCTCTCCACAGGAAAGGCGAGAGAAACTCCAGTGTCGTGCCATCATTCCAAGAGTCCCCCAGATATCTCAGTGTGCCGGTGTCCAGCCACGCTGCATCCAGGGAATTTGACGGATGGACGGCGTTGACGTGGAAAGTCTTGTGTATTTATTAATGTAAGATTAGATTAAAAATTATAGGGTAGTAAGAAGATTAAGTGGAGGAAAAAGGCCGAATAGCTAGGTTTACGCGGAAGGCCAATAAAATTCCCGACAAGGAATTTTCTGGCGGACTCTGGAATGGTGGCACGACCCTCGAGTTCCTCTGTGACTTTCACACTAGGCTTTCCCACAGGGCTTTCCCACGAGTCTTATCCACAGGGCTGTCCCACGTGCCACCGTGGTGTGAGTCGATCCTCGGCTTGAAAGTCGAGGCAGGGCAGGGAAAACAGGTTTCCCTGAATGGACTGAGACATCTGGGGACTCTGGGAATGGTTGCACGACCCTGGAGTTCCTCTCGCCTTTCCTGTGGAGAGCACCTCCTCTTGAGATGCGACGGGACGCCGGAATTCTTTCACGACCACGCAGGGAAAGGATCCCTCCTCTCGAGCTAGGAGGCGGAAACGTGGCTCCTCTGGATGTGGCGGACTCTCGCTCTTCCTCTCGAGTGGAGACGGGTATGTCGGGGATCTTCCTGAGTTGCAGCAAGGGTGTGAAGGACCCTTTGGAAGTTCCAGAGGTTAGGTGTGATTAGTCTCGAGACGCCTCAGCGGAAATGGGCCTCATCTCGCCTGGAGGTGAGAACCTCCTGGATTTTCTTGAGTTGCGGCAGGTGCTCTCGACTTACGACGGGGGACCTCAGGGACACGCTCTGGTGGCCTCAGGAAAGGCCAATCCCCATGCGAGTTGCTCTGGGCCTCTCGGATTCCTCTCCCCTCGATGCCGGGCCAAAGACCTTGTGTGGATTCCGTGCCGGAACCTGAGGATTCCTCTCCAGTGCTGACATGGATCTTGGCATCCTTAAAGGCGAGATGAGCCCCATTTCCGCTGAGGCGTCTCGAGGCTAATCACACCTAACCTCTGGAACTTCCAAAGGGTCCTTCACACCCTTGCTGCAACTCAAGGAGTTCTCTGACATACCCGTCTCCACTCGAGAGTATCAAGATCTTCCCGCCCACTTTCAGAGGAGCACTGTTTCCACCTCATAGCTCGAGAGGAAGGATCCTTTCCCTGCGTGGTCTGGAAAGCATTCCCGGCGTTCCAGTCGCATCTAAAGAGGAGGCCCTCTCCACAGGAAAGGCTAGAGAAACTCCAGGGTCGTTCCACCATTCCCAGAGTCCCCCAGATGTCTCTGTCAATTCCAGGGAAACCTGTTTTCCCTGCACTGCCTCGACTTTGAAGCCGAGGATCGACTCACACCACGGTGGCACGTGGGACAGCCCTGAGGAAAATCCTCGTGGGAAAGCCTCATTGGAAAGCCTCGAGGGAAAGCCACAGATCCCTTGATACAAGCGAAGGGAAGCGTGACACCGCTGCTACAGCTCGAGAGGAAAGCGCACGTGCAGGCCCCCACTCGAGACGAGGACTGACTCCCCTGGGGAGACTCAGAAGTACCCCAAGATCCAAGTCAGCACTGGAGAGGAATTCTCAGGTTCCGGCACCGACGCCACACAAGGTCTTATGCCAGCGTGACACTGCTGCTACAGCTCGAGAGGAAAGCTCACGTGCAGGCCCCCACTCGAGACGAGGACTGACTCCCCTGGGGAGACTCAGAAGTACCCCAAGATTCATGTCAGCACTGGAGAGGAATCCTAAGGTTCCGGCACCGACTCCACACAGGTCTTAGGCCCCGACTTCGACGGGAGAGGAATCCCGAGAGGGCCCCGAGCAAGTCCCATGCGGACTGGCCTTTCCTGAGGCCACCAGAGCGGGTCCCTGAGGTCCCCGTCGGAAGTCGAGAGCACCTGCCGCAACTCGAGAAAACGCAGGAGGTTCTACCCTTCAGGCGAGATGAGGCCCATGTCCGCTGAGGCGTCTGGATGCTAATCACATCTAACATCTGGAACTTCCAAATGGTCCTTCACACCCTTGCTGCAACTCAAGAAGTTCCCCGACATACCCGTCTCCACTCGAGAGGAAACACGAGAGTCCCGCCCACATCCAGAGGAGACCCGTTTCCGACTCCTAGCTCGAGAGGAGGGATCCTTTCCCTGCGTGGTGGGGAAAGAATTCCCGCGTTCCCGTCGCAACTCAAGAGGAGGCGCTCTCCACAGGAAAGGCGAGAGGAACTCCAGGATCGTGCCACCATTCCCAGCGTCCCCCAGATGTCTCACTCCATTCCAGGGAAACCTGTTTTCCCTGCACTGCCTCGACTTTGAAGCCGAGGATCCACTCACACCACGGTGGCACGTGGGACTGCCCTGTGGGAAAGCCTCGTGGGAAAACCTCGTGGGAAAGCCTCGAGGGAAAGCCACATATCCCTTGATGCACGCGAAGGGAAGCATGACACTGCTGCTACAGCTCGGGAGGAAAGTGCACGTTCATGCCCCACTAGAGTCGATGACTGACTCACCTGGGGAGACTCCAGAAGTTCACCAACATCCATGTCAGCACTGGAGAGGAATCCTCAGGTTCCGGCACCGACTCCACACAAGGTCTATTCCCCGGCATCGACGGGAGAGGAATACCGAGAGGCCCCGAGCAACTCGCATGGGTCTGGCCTTTCCTGAGGCCACCAGAGCGGGTCCCTGAGGTTCCTGTCGTAAATCGAGAGCACCTGCTGCAACTCGAGAAAATCCAGGAGTTCTCCCTCCCGGCGAGATGAGGCCCATTTCCGCTGAGGCGTCTCGAGGCTAATCACATCTAACATCTGGAAATTCCAAAGGGTCCTTCACACCTTGCTGCAACTCAAGAAGTTCCCCGACATACCCGGCTCCACTGGAGAGGAAGCACGAGAGTCCCGCCCACATCCAGAGTAGCCCCGTTCCGCCTCATAGCTCGAGAGTAGGGATCCTTTCCCTGCGTGGTGGGGAAAGAATTCCCGCGTTCCCGTCGCATCTCAAGTGGAGGCGCTCTCGACAGGAAAGGCGAGGAGGAACTCAAGGGTCGTGCCACCATTCCAGAGTCCCCAGATGTCTCAGTCCATTCCAGGGAAACCTGTTTTCCCTGCACTGCCTCGACTTTTCAAGCCGAGGATCGAGTCACACCACGGTGGCACTTGGACAGCCCTGTGGGAAAGCCTCGTGGGAAAGCCTCCAGGGAAAGCCTCGAGGAAAAGCCACAGATCACTTGATCCACGCGAAGGGAAGCGCGACACTGCTGCTACAGCTCGGGAGGAAAGCACACTTTCATGCCCCCACCCGAGAAGACTGACCTCCCCTGGGAGACTCCAGAAGTACCCCAAGATCCATGTCAGCACTGGAGAGGAATCCTCAGGTTCGGCACCGACTCCACTCGAGTCTTAGGCCCC
>NW_017209006.1:0-3592 GCF_001704415.2 Capra hircus | reverse complement strand
CTGTGCTCCAGGCAAAACGCTTCTTGGAGGTCATTTTTCAGGGACAATTTCCCTGGAGCCCGGGCGTAGGGCCCCATGCTCGCTGGGAAAGACAGAGTCACATCCACAGTCTGTTCTACCCTTTTGCCCTGTAGGAGAGCTCTAGTGAGCCTAGGTCTGTCAGGAAAATTCTTGGCTCCTATGGGGACACACCCTGTGTGTTAACCTGCATATCGGACCTAGGGGCCAAGGGCGCCTGTTCCTCTCGGGGGGACCCTGAAGTGGGCCCAGCAACAGCCTGAACATCCATCCGATTGCTCTTTTCTTCCTTCTGATAGAGCTAGCTTTGCTTCTCGCTTTGGATTTCGGAAGCCAGGGGGAGCCCACCGCTGTTGTCCTGGGGTCTATTGGAGGTACCGGGTCTATTGGACCCCAGCATGGCACCCGACCCCCTCAGACACACTCCCGCAGCCTCCTTCCCATGGGCAGGACTGTTCTGACCTAGGAATGTGTTCCAAGCTCAGAAAATGCAGGAGACACACGGCCCTGACTCTGGAACTGAGGCCGTTGGAGCAGGCCTGGAGGTCTGACGTCTGAGACGCCAAACACTTGCTGCAAGATACAGGTGTGAAAACACACTCTCTGGGGCTGCCTTTCCTTCCTCCAAGGAAGAGAGCTTTTCCAGTCTCCTCCGTGCTGAGTCATACAAGGCTGGAAAGGTCTGGCTTCGAGGGCATTTCTCAGCGGCAATGGCCCTGAGGCCCTGCACCCAGGGAGGGATCCTACCCTCCCAGGGGAAGTCAAAGCAACCTCCAAACAGCTGTTCTCTCATGTTTCCTCTGCAGGAGGGAGCTAGTGAGCCCAGGTCTGTCTGGAACGTTCTTGGATCCTGCAGGGAAATCATCCTGGGAGCCCACCTGGATACCAGTCGTAGGGGCTAAAATTCGCATTTTCCTTCCTTGGAGCCCTAACGCAGTACAGCCTAGCAACTGCTTGAAAATCCATCCTGTTGCTGTTTTCTTCCCTCTGACAGAGCGAGCTTTGCTCCCCATTTTGGATTTCAGAAGCAAGGTGTGGGCCTGCAACTCCTTGCCTGGGGTCCATTGGAGGTGCAAGGTGCCCTCGACCAGGTGACCCCAGCATGACACCTGGCCCCCTCAGACACACTCCCGCAGCCTGCTTCCCCATGGGCAGGACTGCTCTCACCTAGGAATGTGTTTGCAAGGCCAGGAAACTGCAGGGAGACACAAGGCCCTGATTCTGGCATTGAGTCTGTTGGAACAGGCCTGCAGGTCTTCTGTCTAACAAGCCAAACACTTGCTGCAAGATACAGGCCTGAAAACACACTCTTGGGCTGCCTTTCCTTCCTCCAAGGAAGAGAGTTTTCTCAGCCTCCTGTGGGCTGAGAGTCACACAGGGCTGAAAAGCACTTGCTGGGAGATTCTTTTTCATTGGCCATGGCCCCTGAGGCCCTGTGCTCAGGGAGGGCTCCCTCCTCCCAGGGAAAGTCAAAGGAAGCTCCAAACGGCTGTTCAATCATGTTTCTGAGAGAGTCATTGCCAAGGCAGGTTTCTAAGAAGTTCAAGGGTCCCCAAGGAGAGAGGGGTCTAGAATTCTCAAGGAGGAAGGAAGGACAAACTGTTTTTCCCTCTACATTCCTTAGGATTATATAACAATCATGCATCCTTCTTGAGGACGGTCTCTGGAAAAAACCTTCTGGCTAATCCTGTTATCTTAAAATGTCAATTATGGGAGTAGGTCTAGTGAGTCTTTACAACCTCCAGACATTCTTTTGTTCGTTGTCATAACTTATTGGAGAGTATATAACTCCATTACTAACACTAGCAAGGGGTACGCTTTCTGCCCCTTGTGATGTCTCTGTCAGAAGCTTTCTCTATCTCCTTTCTCCTTTAATAAAACTCTATTGCACAAAAGCTCTGAGCAATCAAGCCTCGTCTTGGGCCCTGGATTGAATTCTTCTCCTCCATAAGCCAAGAATCCCAGCATCTTTTCGTGGTTCAGCAACAATATTTCATTTCCTCTGCAGGAGAGAGCTAGTGAGCTTAGGTCTGTCTGGAACATTCTTGATCCTGTGTGGGGAAAATATCCTGTGCACACATCTGGATACTGGGCCTAGAGGCCAAAATTCGCATTTCTTTCCGGGAGCCCTAACGTGGTGTGACTTAGCAACTGCTTTGAAAATCCATCCCATTGCTGTTTCCTCCTTCTGACAGAGCTAGCTTTGTTCCCTGCTTTTGGATGTCTCAACCGAAGGCGGTCCATAGCTACTCGCCTGGGCCCATTGGATGTGCAAGGTGCCTCGACTAGGTGACCCTAGCATGGCACTCAGCCCGCTCAGACACACTCCCGAGGCTTCTTTTCTCATGGAAGCACTGCTCCAACCTAGGAATGTGTCTGCAATGCTTGGAAAGTGCAGTGAGACACACAGCCCTGACTCTGCAATTGAGGCCCTCAGAGCAAGCCTGCAGCTCTGATGTCTGAGAAGCAAAACACTTGCTGCAAAGAGAGGCCTGAAAACACACTCTCTGTGGATGACTTTCCTTCCTCTAAGGAAGATAGTTTTCCCAGTCTCCTGCTTCCTGAATGTCACACAGCTGGAATGCGCTTGCTTGGAGGTCGTGATTCAGTGGCAATGACCCTGAGGCCCTTTGCCCAGGGAGGGCTCCCACACTCACAGGCAAATCAAAGCAACTTCCAAGTGAGTCAGCTCTTCACATCAAGTGGCCAAAGTATTGGAGTTTCAGGTTCAGTATTAGTCCTTCCAATGTATATTCAGCCTGATTTCCTTTAGGATGGAGTGGTTGCGTCTCCTTGTAGTCTAAGCGACCTACAAGCATCTTCTCCAACACCACAGTTCAAAAGCATCCAATTTTCAGCTGTCACTTTCCTTATAGTACATCTTTCATATCCATCCATGACATATGGAAAAACCATAGCCTTGACTGGATGGATCTTTGTTGGCAAAGCAACGTCTCGGCTTTTTAATATGCTGTCTAGTTTGGTCATCACTTTTCTTCCAAGTCATAAATACGTTTTTAAGTTCATGGAGGCAGACATCACCTGCAGTGATTTCCAAGCCCCCCAAAATAGTCTGCTGCTGTTTCCAATGTTTCCCATCTATTTGCCATGAAGTGATGAGACTGATGCAATGATTTTAGTTTTCTGAATGCTGAGCTTTAAGCTAACTTTTTCACTCTCCTCTTTCACTTTCATCAGGAGACTCTTTAGTTCTTCTTCACTTTCTGCCATAAGGGTGGTGTCATCTGCATATCTGAGATTCTTGATATTTCTCCCAGCAATCTGGATTCCAGCGTGTGCTTCCTCCAGCCCAGTGTTTCTCATGATGTACTCTGCATATAAGTTAAATAAGCAGGGTGACAATACACTGCCTTGACATATTCCTTTTCCTATTTAGAACCAGTTGTTGTTCCATGTCCAGTTCGAACTGTTTCTTCCTGACCTGCATACAGGTTTCTCAAGAGACAGGTCAGGTGGTCTGGTATTCCATCTCTTTCAGAATTTTTCCCAGTTTTATTTGATGACCCACACAGTCAAAGGCTTTGGCATAGTCAATAAAGCAGAAATAGATGTC
>NW_017209005.1:0-3594 GCF_001704415.2 Capra hircus | reverse complement strand
GGGTCCCTGAGGTCCCCGTCGTACGTCGAGAGCACCTGCCGCAACTCGAGAAAATCCAGGAGGTCTCCCATCCAGGCGAGATGAGGCCCATTTCCGCTGAGGCGTTTCGAGGCTATTCACACCTAACCTCTGGAACTTCCAAAGGGTCCTTCACCACCCTTGCTGCAACTCAAGAAGTTCCCCGACATACTCATCTCCACTTGAGAGGAAGCACCGAGAGTCCCGCCCACATCCAGAGGAGCCCCGTTTCTGCCTCCTAGCTCGAGAAGTGGGATCCTTTCCCTGCGTGGTCGGGAAAGAATTCCCTGCGTTCCCATCGCATCTCAAGAGGAGGCGCTCTCCGCCAGGAAAGGCGAGAGGAACTCCAGGGTCGTGCCACCATTCCCAGAGTCCCCCAGATGACTCAGTCCATTCCAGGGAAACCTGTTTTCCCTCCACTGCCTCGACTTTCAAGCGAGGATCGACTCACACCACGGTGGCACGTGGGACAGCCATGTAGGAAAGCCTCGTGGAAAAGCCTGGTGGGAAAGCCTCGAGGGAAATCCCCTGATCCCTTGATCCTCGCGAAGGGAAGCGCGACACTGCTGCTACAGCTCGGGAGGAAAGCGCACGTGCATTCCACCACTCGAGACGAGGACTGACTCCCCTGGGAGACTCCAGAAGTACCCCAAGATCCAAGTCAGCACTGGAGAGGAATCCTCAGGTTCCGGCACTGACTCCACACAAGGTCTTAGGCCCTAGCATCGACGGGACGGGAATCCCGAGTGCCCCCAAGAAACTCGCATGGGACTGGCCTTTCCTGAGGACACCAGAGCGGGTCCCTGAGGTCCCCGTAGGAAGTTGAGAGCACCTGCCGCAGCTCGAAAAAATGCAGGAGGTTCTCCCACCAGGCGAGATGAGGCCCATTTCCGCTGAGGCGCCTCGAGGCTAATCACATCTAACCTCTGGAACTTTCAAAGGGTCCTTCACACCGTTGCTGCAACTCAAGAAGTTCCACGACATACCGTCTCCACTCGAAAGGAAGCACGAGAGTTCTGCCCACATCCAGAGGAGCCCCGTTTCTGCCTCCTAGCTCGAGAGGAGGGATCCTTTCCCTGCGTGGATGGGAAAGAATTCCCGGCGTTCCCATCGCAACGCAAGAGGAGGCGCTCTCCACAGGAAAGGCGAGAGGAACTCCAGGGACGTGCCACCATTCCCAGAGTCCCCCAGATGTCTCAATCCATTCCAGGGAAACCTGTTTTCCCTGCACTACCTCGACTTTCAAGCCGAGGATCGACTCACACCACGGTGGCACGTGGGACTGCCCTGTGGGAACGCCTCGTGGGAAAGCCTCGTGGGAAAGCCTCGAGGGAAAGCCACAGATCCCTTGATCCACGCGAAGGGAAGCGTGACACTGCTGGTACAGCTCGGGAGGAAAGCGTACGTGCATGCCCCCTCTCGACACGAGGACTGACTCCCCTGTGGAGACTCCAGAAGTACCCCAAGATCCATGTGAGAACTGGAGAGGAATCCTCATGTTCCGGCACTGACTCCACACAAGGTCTTAGGCCCCGGCATCAAGGGGAGAGTAATCCCGAGAGGCCCCGAGCAACTCGCATGTGCACTGGCCTTTCCTGAGGCCACCAGAGCGGGTCCCTGAGGTCCCCGTCATAAGTCGAGAGCACCTGCCGCAACTCGAGCAACTCCAGGAGGTTCTCCCCTCCAGGCGAGATGAGGCCCATTTCGGATGAGGCGTGTCGAGGCTAATCACACCTAAACTCTGGAACTTAAAAGGGTCCTTCACACCCTTGCTGCAACTCAAGAAGATCCCCGACATACCCGTCTCCAGTCGACAGGAAGCACGAGAGTCACGCCCACATCCTGAGGAGTCCCGTTTCCGCCTCCTAGCTCCAGAGGAGGGATCCTTTCCCTGCGTGCTCTGGAAAGAATTCCCGGCGTTCCCGTCGCATCTCAAGAGGAGGCCCTCTCCACAGGAATGGCGAGAGGAACTCCAGGGTCGTGCCACCATTCCCAGAGTCCCCCAGATGTCTCAGTCCATTCCAGGGAAACCTGTTTTCCCTGCACTGCCTCGACTTTCAAGCCGAGGATCGACTCACACCACGGTGGCACGTGGGACAGCCCTGTGGGAAAGCCTCGTGGGAAAGCCACGAGGGAAAGCCACAAATCCCTTGAGCCACGTGAAGGGAAGCGTGACACTGCTGATACAGCTCGGGAGGAAAGCGCACGTGCATGCCCCACTCGAGACGAGGACTGACGCCCCTGGGGAGACTCCAGAAGTACCCCAAGATCCATGTTGGCACTGGAGAGGAGTGCTCAGGTTCCGGCACCGACTCCACACAAGGTCTTAGGCCCCGGCATCAACGGGAGAGGAATCCCGAGAGGCCCCCGAGCAACTCGCATGGGGACTGGCCTTTCCTGAGGCCACCAGAGCGGGTCCCTGAGGTCCCCGTCTAAGTCGAGAGCACCTGCCGCAGCTCGAGAAAATCCAGGAGGTTCTCCCATCCAGGCGAGATGAGGCCGATTTCCGCTGAGGCGTCTCGCCGTTAATCACACCTAAATTCTGGAACTTCTAAACGGTTCTTCACACCCTTGCTGCAACTCAAGAAGTTCCCCGACATACCCGTCTCCACTCGAGAGGAAGCACGAGAGTCACGCCCACATCTGAGGAGCCCGGTTTCCGCCTCCTAGCCCGAGAGGAGGGATCCTTTCCCTGCGTGGTCGGGAAAGAATTCCCCGCGTTCCCGTCCCATCTCAACAGGAGGCGCTCTCCACAGGAAAGGCGAGAGGAACTCCAGGGTTGTGTCACCATTCCCAGAGTCCCCCAGATGTCTCAGTCCATTCCAGGGAATCCTGTTTTCCCTGCACTGCCTCGGCTTTCGAGCCGAGGATCGACTCACACCACGGTGGCACGTGGGACAGCCCTGTGTGGAAAGCCTCGTGGAAAACCTCGTGGAAAGCCTCGATGGAAAGCCACAGATCCCTTGATCCACGCGAAGGGAAGGGTGACACTGCTGCTACAGCTCGGAGGAAAGCGTACGTGCATGCCCCTCTCAAGACGAGGACTGACTCCCCTGGGGAGACTCCAGAAGTACCCCAAGATCCATGTCAGCACTGGAGAGGAATCCTCATGTTCCGGCACTGACTCCACACAAGGTCTTAGGCCCGGGCATCAACGGAGAGGAATCCGAGAGGCCCCTGAGCAACTTGCATCGGCACTGGTCTTTCCTGAGGCACCAGAGCGGGTCCCTGAGGTCCCCGTCATAAGTCGAGAGCACCTGCCGCAACTCGAGAAATCCAGGAGGTTCTCCCCTCCAGGCGAGATGAGGCCCATTTCCGCTGAGGCGTCTGGAGGCTATCACACCTAACTCTGGAACTTACAAAGGTCCTTCACACCCTTGCTGCAACTCAGAATTCCCCGACATACCCGTGTCCACTGAGAGGAAGCACGAGAGTCCTGCCCACATCCAGAGGAGCCCATTTCCGCCTCCTAGCTCAGAGGAAGGGATCCTTTCCCTGCGTGGTAGGGAAAGAATTCCCGGCGTTTCCGTCGCATCTCAAGAGGAGGCGCCCACAGGAAAGGCGAGAGGAACTCCA
>NW_017209004.1:0-17984 GCF_001704415.2 Capra hircus | reverse complement strand
GTATCTTGAGTATGTTTTTGTATGATAGGCCTATCAGTATACCCTCAGTGGCCAGGTGTCTATTTCAGTCGTTACCAATTATGAATGGGCTTGTTTGCTCTAGTGTTCTTGGACAATTCGAGTACAGTTTCTTTGTCAGATGTGCATTTTTTAGGAAAAGAGTTTATTGATTGTTGGCTGTGTTGCCATCTTTGTGTGTGGCTTTTCTCTAGTTTTGGTGAGCATGGGCCATAACGAGTGGTTTGCAGGCTTCTCACTGCAGTGTGTCCTCTTGTTGAGGGGCACAGGCTCACGGGCTTCAGTGGCTGCGGCATGTGAACTCGGCATCGTGGCTTCCAGGATCTAGAGCACAGGCTCGGCAGTTGTGGCACACGGGCTCCATAGGATGTGGCATCTTCCCATCCTAGGGATCGCACATGCATCTCCAGCACTGGCAGGTGGATTCTTGGACTATGGAACCACCAGGGCATATTTGAGATTCTAGTTTTCCACACACGTATCTAGTGAAAGAGGCCAGGATCAAGAGGCATGGCAGCTGGGAATCCTCAGCCACAGCTCTGGTGTGCTATCCAAAGCTCTGGGGCCTTTGGTGAGCAGCTCAGCTTCCCTGGGACTGTTTCCTCCCGTCAGAAATGCCCTGCTTTTGGACTGTAGCCCACCAAGCTCCTCTGTCCCTAGGATTTCTGAGACCAGAGTACTGCAGGTGGTGCCATTTCCTTCTCTGCTGCTGCTGCCACGTCGCTTCAGTCGTGCCTGACTCTGCGCGACCCCATAGACAGCAGCCTACCAGGCTCCTCTGTCCCTGGGATTCTCCAGGCAAGAACACTGGAGTGGGTTGCCATGTCCTCCTCCAGTACATGAAAGTGAAAAGTGAAAGTGAAGTCACTCAGTGAAGTCGTGTCCGACTCTTAGTGACCCCGGGGTTGCAGCCTACCAGGCTCCTCTGTCCGTGGGATTCTCCAGGCAATGGTACTGGAGCGGGCTGCCATTGCCTTGTCTGATTTCCTTCTCTGCAAGATAGCGTTTGGAAGCTCTTTTCTCCTGGATATTGCTTTTGATGAAGGAAGGGGGTTCCCTTCCAGGGCTTGAGAGTGAGTTCTTGTCTGACACTGGGCAATGAGTTGTCTGAGGAGAGGAGTGCTGTCCAAGCGAGAGGCTTCATTGGGAAGGGCTGCCGGGGTGGAGGGCAGGAGGGTGAGGGAAACGGAGAGAACCACTCTGTCACGTGGCTCGCACTCTCAGGTTTTATGGTCATCGGGTTCATTTCTGGTTTGTCTCTTGCCAGGCATTCTGAATTGGGATCCTTCTTGGGGGCACACGCATCACTCAGCCGAGATGGATTCCAGCGAAGTGCATCCTGGGAGGTTGGTAGGACCTCTGAACTGGAGCCTCCCATCTCCTGACCTCTCCAGAATTCTGGTTGGTGGTAGCTTGTTCGTTCCTTGTTCCTTCCCAGGACCTCCTGTTGTGAGATGACTCCTGCAAGTGTTTTCTTTTCTCTGTTGCCTGGCCAGGGTGGGTGGTCCGTGGTTCATTTAGCAGTTTCTTTTTGGTTCTCTCGAGTAAGGTCCTCCACAGGGTAAATGTATGAAATGATAAAAGGCAATGTGTTAACTCATTTGTATTCATAATTGGGTAAGTTGGCTTGTTTTGTGTATGTTAGACCTGATCACCAGACCGAAGGTCATGTAGAACGTTTGTAGTTTTCTAAAATTTCAATAGTTTTTAAAATGGAGTTACCTTGTTGCAAAGTTTGTGTGTATGTTCATATTTTTTTAAACAGTTATTTCTTTTTAGTTGATTGATCATTGCTTTACAATATTGGTTTGATTTGTCATACATCCACATGAATTGACCATAGGTGTACCTATGTCCTCTTGCTCTGGAATCTCCCTCCCACCTCGCACGCATTCCCACCTCTCTAGGTTACTACTGAGCCCCAGTTTGAGTTCCCTGAATCATACAGCAAATTCCCATTGGTTGTCTATTTACAAAGGTTGGTGTACCTGCATCCATGCTGCTCTCTCCATTCATCTCACCCTCTCCCTCTTGTTCCCCACCCTCGTCTGGAAGTCTGTTCTCTATGTCTGCACCTCCATTGCTGCTCTGTGAACAGACTCGTCAGTACCATCCTTCTAGATTCCATGTTTTTCTCTCTTTGACTGACTTCCCTCCCCTTTATTAGAACAAACTCACATGTGTTCCTTTTTATGGCTGCATTCCATACAGGCTCTGATTGTTCCTTAGCCATGTTTTGCGGAGGGTCATGGAGCTATTCTGCTCCATTTCAGTTTGGGCTTCCAGTCTGAGTGCTCGCAGCAGAGCTGCTTCTGGGTGAGCCCTCTGAGGTCTGTGAGCGCCGGGCTGCCCGCTCTTCTCCTGTGGCCCGCAGGGGGGCGCCAAAGCCCCCTCTGACCCGCGGGCGCAGGACGCTTTGCCTTTAGGCTCTGCCCCGTGAGCAGCTGGCGGGAGCTTTGTCTCCTCAGGACCATCAGGGCTCAGGCTTCTGGATAACAGGGCTGCATCCAGGCTGAGAGGAGCAGGGTTGCCTCAGTGCCCACCAGCAGGGAGGCGCTGCAAGAGCGAAAAATGAGGACGGAGTAGACGTTTCCTGTGTCCAGCTGAGGGCTGACTGGAGGTCCATCTCGGAGGACTCAGGGGGAAAGAGCTCCGTGTGCAAAGCGGTGGGTTTTCAGTTCGATTTGCGTTAGATGATGTAGAGGATGAACACTGATGTTCTTCCGTGTAGGTGGCCGTTTTCCTGTCACTGTTTCTTGAGAAGACTGTCCTTTCCTCTTCGCTCGTTCCTGGTTTGATTTTCAGGAACTGACCATGTACATGTGGGTTCGTTTCTGGGCTCTCTATTCTCTCCTGGAGTCCATGTGTCTGTGTTCCTGCCAGTTCCTCACTGTGGTGGTCACTACAGCTCCGTGATGTAGTTTGAAGAGGGATTAGGAAGATGCCTCCAGCTGTGTTCCTCTTTCTCAGAGTCTTTTTGGCCGTTTAAGGTCCTGGTCAACAGTAGCAGTCTAATATGAGGAATATTTCTATTTCTGTGAAAAATGCCATTGAATGTTATTTTGTGATTGCAGTCCGTGTATTTGTTGATGACTTTGGTTGGAATGGACCTTTTAATTCCTCATTGTTCCAGTGCATGAGCGTGGAATAGTTTTCTGTGTATTTGTGTTTTCTTTGGTTTCTTTATCAGTGCTTTCTAGTTTTCTGACTACTGGTCTTTTATGTTCTTGATTAAGTTTGTTGCTAGATGTTTTATTTAAGTGGGAGTTTCTTAATTTTTTTTTCTGATTGTTATGAGTGTCTAGAAATGCAAGTGATTTTTGGACTGTAAATGGTAGTCTATTATATGATTGTAAATTGATCCCAAATGATTCAGCTTTACTGAAAGTAGTCTAACAACATTTTGTGAAGTGATGTGGAACGTTTTATCTGTAACATCTGTTTCTCCTGCAGTAGGTCATCCAGAGGACCCAAGACATGGTGGTTACTAAGAGACTTCCCACAGTACTTCTTCATTCCACGTGGACTCCTTCAAGGGCAGTGAGCATCGCAGCTTCCCTTGAACTTCGTCTGGGTAAGTCTTGGCCTGTATCAGAAAGCTTCCTGCCTGTCTACTCTAAATTTCTTTTGTGGTATTGACATGGTTGTTTTGAAACCTAGTATACTTTCCAGTCATTTAAAATGTACAGAAAATGCCTAGCAATGGGAACAAGTGCTAGCATTTGCCACATCATCTAAAAGACTCTATGTGTTTTATCCAAAATGGGTACCTTCTGCAGAACCAGCACATAATCTCCAAAATCAGGAAATCATATGGTATCTACGTTATAATGTAATCCACCGCCCCACTTCCACTTTGCAATGTTCAAGTGTATGAATATATCTTTTGTTTCCATCTTCATCCTTTTTTCTTTATTTAGAGTGTTACTGAGATTTTCAGTTATTTGGACAAACTTGATGGATTGAAAGCAGACATGGTGAATAAGGGTTCTGGGTGGCCTTTTCTATGTGGATTTTTTTTTCACTGAAGATGGTTTGAATATTTATTCGTGTTGTAACATGTATGAATCCTGCATTCTTTCTCCCCCCATAGTAATGAAAAATCAATACTATGCCATTTACCATTTAGATATTTGTAAGCATACAGTGTTGTAGCAGACAACCTTTTCTTGTTTTGCAAACCAGTTTAATAATGTGCACCTTGTGCGTGCTTTGGACAAACTCAGGAAACTGAGTCAGTGACTGAAATGGCCCAAGATATCACCTTAGATTCCATCTTCATCTGAAAACAAAACAGGCACTTCCTGGTGGTCCAGTGGCTGAGACTGGACACTCCCAAAGAAGGAGGCCCAGGTTCATTTCCTGATCCAAGAACTAGATCTCCCATGCCACAACAGAGAATTTGCATGCTGTAGCTAAATATCTGGCTTGCCTCAATGAAGGTTGACCTGGCGCAGCCAAATGAAAACAGAAACAAATATTTAAAAAAATACAACCAAAGGAAAGGAAGGGTATGGTGGCTGTGCAGATTTACGGCTTAGCTTTCCCTATCGATAGAAAAGAAAAAAGAGTTTCAAAAGACTGTGTCTCATCCTTCTATCTGGCATATAGAGAGGATTCCTTTGAAATGAGATTTCTCTGGTAAATGTGACTCACAGAAGAGCTGTCTTGAACTTGGGTTTCAGAGATGATCATGTGTCCTCTAAAAAAATAAAAGTTAATTGGGTCCAACTAATCCTCATGCTGAGGTGGTATATTTTGTGGTAGCATTTGCTCCCCTTCACTTTGCATGTATCCCCATTTGTTTACACTGTCATCTACTGAAGACATCCTGATATTTGAAAGTTTGTAGTGATTACAAGTCGAGCTGTTGTATATAATCATGCGATCCTTTTTTGTCTGGACATGTTTTCAAAGCTGTTTAGTAAGTGCTGGACATGAAGGATTCAGGTCACAGGTGAGCCTTGTTTAGCTGTGGAAAAATCCAGCTATGTTTCTCTGTGGCTTGTGGGATCTTCTGGGGTAAGGGATCGAACTAGAGTGTCTTGCATTGTCAGGCAGATTCTTTACCACTGAGCCACCGGAGAAGCTGTGCCCTACCCCCTTTTCTTGAGTTGACTGGATCTAATAGGTGTGCAGTGCTACCTCACTGTTATTTTAGTTTGTCATTTCCTAATGCTATGTGGTTTTGAGTCTTTTTGATAGGCTTATTTACTATCTTTATATTTTTGTAGGCCAGGTGTTTAGGTGTATACATATTTTATGAGATTGTTCTAGATTTTTTGGTATATTTGGAGAACAATCCTTTATCAGATATCTATTTTATAAATATAGTTTCCTGTGGCTTGTGTTTAAGTTTTGTGAATAAGGTTTTTCACCGTTTCAATTTCTAATTTTTTAAAGTTGATGTTATATGTGTTTTCTATCCTTTTTTGGATAGCCTTTAGTGTGTTGTTGTTGTTGTTAAATTTTATAAGCAGAAGTGAGGTACCGTAGATACAGTTTTAAGCTAAGCTGAGGTGCCACAGATACAGTTTTGCCTTTTGTCTGTTGAGAAGTTTGAGTGAGTTTGGTGTACACTGTAACATTATGTCTACATTCATTTGACTGGATATAGCTTCCAGTTATTTGTCTAATTGGTTTTGGAGATATGATGGGAAGTCAGTTTTTCCAAGGGAAACTGAGGTCCATGAAACATGAACTCTTTTCGATCGGTCGGAATCACTTTCTGCTATTTCTGACAGATTTGACTTGTTTGGATATCTCATATGAGCGGAATCACAGAACGTTTGTCTTTTTTTGGTCTGGTTTATTTCACTTAATCTAATGACCATAAGGTTTGTCCACATTGTCGCATTGTCAGAATTACTGACTTTGAAGGGCCGAATCAGATTCCATTGTGTGTATACCACAGTTTGTTTATGGAATTGGCTGCCATGGACACTTCGATTGCTTCTGTTTGTTTGCCAGTGTGAATCATGCTGTTGTGAGTATGACGGAAGGAGTATCCATTTTTTTCAGCCCCCTTTCCCAATCCTTTTGGGTACATAGCATGAATTGGAATCGAACTATGTATTTCTTCCACGTGTTCGTTTTGGAGTCATTTGTGTAATGTCTTGCAGAGTGGCAGCACCATTTAATGTACTTTTTTGTATGGTGGAATACCGTTCAAGCTTCTGAATATACCTTGCGTTGCATATTCAGTCTCCCACCAACGGACACTTGAATGAGTTCTACCTTTGAGCTATTGTGAATGTCACTATGAATATTTGTGTACCAGTTTTTGTTTGAATTATTAACAAATACATTACCATATATAAAAGAAGCCACAAGGACCTACTGTACAGTTTAGGAAACTATTAAATATCTTATGATGATGTATAATGCAAGAGAATCTCCAAAGGAATATATGAAAAGCACATAATAACCATGATATTTATTGTGGCAACACTATGAGTTATCATAGCACTACTCAACGTGTATTTATACATGTCACTAAAATATTTACATCTGTAAGGATATTATAAAAAATTATATAAAAAATCAAGAATTCAAACAGAGAATAAATAAACTTCCTGTCATTGCTCGTCATCATTTATACACTCATACTACCTGTAACACTCATTGTATAAGTGCTGGACTAGCAATTGACATTCTTGTAAACCAAGAGATTGTGAAGGTGTAAGGAAATATAGCTTCTTGAATTCCTTAATGAAGGATTCTAGAACTCTATGTCCATGAAGTGAATGAAATTCCGTTTTAGTGAGCCACATTCTTACTAGAGTGATGAGCCTCCACCCCACCCAACGTTAGTTCACAATGAAATCCTGCAGTCCTCTGGCCTCAATGTCTGCTTCCTGCTACCGAGAAAGAAAAGATGAGGAAGTCCTGACAAAACCGATGCTATTTTTCTTTTTCTGATTTGTATTTTATCGCAGGGCCTGGCAAAAAGAGGGCCCAACCTGTTTTTAGAGTTCCATCCCAAGGGTTCCTCCGGCATGTTCCCTATGTTGACAAACTGCTGATTATTTTCAACAAAGGACAATGATCTGCACTTGACTATCTGTTGCTTGAGCTGGAATAGCAGGCATCCCTTGTAGTGCAGTCGTTCATGCGGAAGTAGACATCCCTGAAGCAATAGTATAAGAGGAACACATTTATCATGTAGACATCGCATCCCATGCATTTGTAATAATTTTTCAGTTATACCCATCATCATCGGAGGAACTGACTTGTCCCAGTAATAACGAGAGGACCCAGTAGAACGGTTCCTTGACTTATGAGTACTTCCTATGAGTACCCTTATGAGTCCTTCTTCCAATGTTGTTTCTCCTAGTTTGGTCATGAACAGTAGAAGCTGATGGCAGTGGTCCTTGAAATGTATGTCGATTCCCAGGTGGCGCAGTTGATCAAGAAATACTCTGCCTACCAGTGCAGGAGGTGGAAGTGATGTGGGTTTGATCCCTGGTTCAGGAAGATAACAATTCATACACATGTTTTCTGGGAACCAGTTTGATACTCATGAGTTTTTTCTTCTGTATCCAGAAAAACAAATGCTGTTCAAGGACACTGAAAGAACCCTGATTTCGAAAATCAGATCTGTATTGTGAACAATGCTTCGATATCCGTGAGTCGAAGCATAGTATTATGCCTATCATCCTTGTATTTCCCTCAGTGAAATATGTTGAGGAAAACTCTTCATTCGTGGTCTAGAGTCACGAAGAAGCTAAATAGCATTCATCCTTTACGTTGACAACTGTGAATCTAAATCTCCTGTGAATCCTATGTGACAACCACACATACCAACATGAGTTATCAGTATTATATCGATATTTTTAGTCCTATTGTATGTCAACTAAAAAAATCAATATCTAATTGTACATGAAGTCAAGACATAAAGTCAGTGCAAATACAAAATGTTCCATCCTTTGAGAAAGGGAGAAAAACATCTCTGTGCTTAGCCTATCGCATTTTTATGGATTAGATCCTTAAGTAGTTTATTCACCACACCCTATGAATGATTCACAAGTCTTCAGAGAAGAAAGGGTCATTTCTCTTAAACAATGAGTAGTTCAACTCTTCTCAAAGCAAAGTCATAAGTGAGTCTAATTTTGCGTGAGCCCATGAAAACTCAGTGTTTTCATTATGCTTGTGCTTATGATGGGAGGAGGTCTGAGAAGGCGCTTCTGAAGGATTATTCATACCAGTCTTTCTCATATGTATGGAGTCTTTAAAGATCGAATCACCGAGGTGTTGCTTCTACACTTGTACTAGGCCGAGCAGCAACATTCCCTTTCTCCCTAAGTGCAGTAGACGTCTGTCTTCTGTCCTCTGGAGTATGTATTGCTTGAGCTCACCACAGCCTAGTAGATGGAAATCGTCAGGATATTCTGGAAACCCTTTGGATTTCAGTCTGCTCAGGAGGTTACCACTGCTGCAAACCTCTGGATTTTACCACGCACTTTTAACAACCTCAGATGAAGGATACAAGTCAACACTCGTGACAGCCACGGGCTTCCATGGCCTATCCATGATTGTTGGCTTTGCTTTCATAATCATCCTGTTTCTTATACCAACTAAACTGTCACTGTATTTTTTCATGACCATTTTATCTTTGACGGTTTTTAGATCTATTATGGATTTTCCTATATATCTTCACTCATCGGTGAGGGTCTTCTGTTAGTAGTAGTTACGACAACTGACTTCCAGTCAGTTAGCTGTGGCAGAATAGAAAAAAGAATGACCCACTGTATATTATTCGTATTATGTATCAATATATTATTCGTTTTATTGTTTGCAGTCATCCACTTCCAAGTTTCCGAAATAAACTTTCAGAAAAATCACATCCTTTGGAATGTCCGTTTGACTGAATAGGAGCACGGAAATGCTATTCCATCAAATTGTTTACAGTTTCCATTCCATTCCTCCTGTTTGATGTAGATATTGGCCTTTGGTTCTATCACTAGCTTTGCAAGTAAAAAAATTCATTAGAGCTCATATGGTAATTTTACTGTTGGCAATAAGTTTAGCATAAAATGAACACAGAAGAGGTTACAGTAGACCAAATATGAAAGTCAGTTGAAAAGAAAACATAGTGTTGAATGTTGACAGTAGGAATATAGTTATGAAGTTCCTTTATTATTATTCTATCCTTCCCGTTTCTTTTGCAGGGGTGTTAATGTACAGATTCCAGTCCTATGGCTGGAGTGAAGAATAGTATCATGATTCTTGAGAGCAACTCTACTAAGTCTTCACGCTCATGTCACTCAAGGTTTTTTAATACCTATTATGTTAGTCGTGTTTGTAGTTTGTGAAGTCACATAAGTTGCATTCACTCAAGCAATAGTATCAAACAGCTATGGCATCAATTCTAGATGTGAATCGATATCGAATGTGAATCCATTTCACTGTGACAAGTGATTATTGCAGATATTCTATTCATGCCAGTAAGAAAGCTGTGCAGAAATAATATAATGTTTATGAAGAAAATAAGATTTGCTAATTTGTTGTATTATTCTCTTTCTTTTCAACAGATTGAATGACAACAGGCTCCACTTTTCATTCACTTGTATGACTATGAGCAGTTTGACCAAGTTGAAGAAGATGACTCGTTTGTAGTCTTCCTCATCAGCTCATTCCATCTACTGGCTTTCAAATCATTTAGTACAGAGCTCACCGTCTAGGTGTTCATCCAGTGTTTTGTTTGCTTATCATGCAGGATCATTTTCAAAGGAAAAGTATGTGTGTATGAGTTAGAGCTCTGATCCCAAGAGTCCATGTAGAAGCTTCCCCTGAGAAGTGTATCGTTTTTGCACCAATGCTACTGAAACGTGTGAATGTGGTATACCACGCATCCCAATAAGCGTCCAGAGCTTCACAGGCTGCTTCTTTGAAACGCCCAGTACTCATGACATTCCATTCATCTGAGGACTAAATATAGCCAACGTAGGCTGTGTTTGCCAAATAGACTTTGAAGTATTCTTCACACAGTCCTTCATCGACGCCAGTTTTCAGATCGAAGAAACCCTTGCTCCATGAAGTGTGTGAACACATATACTCATGTTTTGTTTGCGATTTTAAAGTCATTCTTCAGTTTTGTTGGAGGAATGGTTCTGTATATGCCCCGTGGATCTGTGCATGAAAGCCCTAATAACTAATGTGAATCGACTTCACTACCAAGGGATGTTTTCATATCTATTGAGGATTTAGTTCATGTATTTCGATTTTAACTTTCTGTCTTACAGCCTTGTTTGTAGATCAAAGCTATTTGAAAGTGTCATCTGGTTTTCAATGGCTTGTGAGGTTATTCATGAGTGGTTTATAAAACCGAATGGATTGTACGTAGCCATACTTTGTTGTCATTCTATGAATTTGAAGAATGTCTGAAGAATGTCTGCAGTTGATGCCTTAAAGATTCATACAATTGATGTCCAATATTTATCTCAATAGACTTGCTTTCAATTTGTAGTTTCCTATGCATATGTCTTTCTTTATGGATTTGGGTAGAAGTCGTATCGGAACACTGAAAAATCTGTGATATCAGCCGTGCTGACCTTCTTTCCGGTGGTCATCATTAAGATTTTCACGCTCACTGTCACTTTGTGCAATGCTATGGATCCTAGTGGAAACAGGTGCCGTTCATCCTACTTTTGTGAAGATTGAACTCATCGTAGAAAGTGGAATTTGTTGAAATATTTATGGTATCAATATATCCTGTGTATATAATTACCCAGATTACGGGTGCGTATCTGATTGCTAAGTTATAAAATGTATGAGATAGATGTGATCCATCAATGGCGATTGGATACGTGGTGGAGAGGTATTTTGGTGATGCAAGAGATTTAAATGATGTGATCAGAGTATTTATATCCCTTTTATGTGGATAATGGGTCTTGGATCGATGTTTGAAACATTCCAACCTTGTCTTTTGTTATGCATGGGAAGTGTCCAAAACGAAGATGATGCAGGTACGTACTTCAAGGGTAAGTATAGGGTTGAGGGCGTGACTATGAAGTGGGTTAGGGTTAGGATGTGGATAGGGTGTCGGGTGAGGGAAGGGTTAAGGTTACAGTGTGCAGAACAGCCCCCCAACTTGTTAGGGTGAGGGGTGAGGCGTGAGGGTTAGGGTTAGGGGTGAGGGTGAGGGTAAGGCTTCAAGGTGAGGGTGAGGGTAAGGGTTCAGGGTGAGGGTGTGGGTGAGGGCGAGGGTAAGGGCTCGGGGTGAGGGTTCAGGGTGAAGGTGTGGGTCTCACATCTGATAAACGATTGCATTCCAAATATACCCTTCATTTCCCTCGAACAGAGCTCTCACTGTTGGAGCCCTTGGCAGTGTGGAAGCCACCGGCCCCTAAGCCACCACAAGAACGCCTGGGGCCTAGGTGCAAAGGCAAGGCAGGAGCAGAGCTGAGGCCAGGAAGGTGCCAGTGGCGTCTCCCAACCTCGTGCAGACTGCTCCTTCCTGGGCAGGAAGTCTAGAAGCCAGGCAAGTCTGGGCAAGGCTCGCCCCAGGCAGAGCAGCCTCGCGCAAGGAACTCTGCCAGATCAGGGCTCTCAGCGGAGCTGGAGCTCTGCCGATACTGGAGGCGCACTCGGCTCCACCCCAGCAAGGCTTGCAGCAGCAGGCGACTGGGCTGCCTCCTCTTCCCCGGAGGAGGCTCCCTTCCACTTGTCCTGTGCACTCGGCTTCCAGGCGGAGCCATACCTCGCCTCCTGCAGGTCTTGGCTCAGGGGTTACTTCCCCTGAGCTGGGGTTGTGGGCGGGAACCCAGACACGCAGGGGCAGGCCCCAACAACCTGCACACAGCTCTGCTGGGGAGAAGAGCATTAGGGAACCTATGTATTTCAGGCAAATGATGGGAGACCACAAGTGAGTCGCCAGCCTGCTGGCTGCAGACACCACCCAGGGGCCCTGGGTGCATGGTGCTCTCAATGTGGCGCTGAGTCTGGACAGCCAAGCAACAGCTGAAGGAGCTCTGCAGTTGCCCTTCCCTTCCCGTCGACAGAGCTCTCAGTGCTGGAGCCCTTGGAAGTGTGGAACTCAGCGATCCCTAAGCCCTCCCAAACACATGTCTCTGCTGGGGAGGAGAGTGCTAGGGAACATACGTCTCTCACACACTTTCTAGGCACACACGGAGTCAGCCTCTGGGAGTGTGGGATGCAAAACCCAGCCAGGGGCCCTTGGAACCTGGTGCTCTCCGTGCGGCGCTTGTCTGGGCGGCCAAGCAACCGCTGAAGGAGCCCTGCTGTTGCCCTTCCTTCCCTCTGACAGAGCTTTCACTGCTGGAGCCCTTGGCAGTGTGCAACCCACCAGCCCCTAAGCCTCCTCAAGGACGCTGGGAACCTAAGTGCAAAGGCAAGGCAGGATTGGAGCTGAAGCCAGGAAAGGCGCCAGTGGCGACTCCCAGGCTCCACAGCCTGCTCCTTCCTGGAGAGGCAGCCTAAAAGCAAGGCAAGTCTGGGCAAGGCTAGCCCCATGGCAGAGCATCCTCGGCGCCAGGAACTCTGCCAGATCGGGCTCTGAACAGAGCTAGAGCTCTGCCGTACTGGAGGCGCACTTAGCTCCGTGCAAGCAGGGCTTTCAACTTGACGGGGCTGGGCTGCCTCCTCTTCCCCCGAGGAGGCTCGCTTCCCTGCTGGCTGTGCACTCGCCTATCAGGCGGGGGCGCAGGGCTCCTCCAGCAGGTCTTGCCTCAGGGGCTGCTTCCCCTGAGTTGGGGCTGTGGGCAGGAACCCAGACACGCAGGATCAGGCCCCAAACACCTGCACATGTCTCTGCTGGGGAGGAGAGTGCTAGGGAACCTACGTCTGTCATACACTTTCTGGGCACCCAAGGAATCAGCCTCCGTGTGTGCGGGGCTGAAAACCCCAGCCAGGGGCCCTGGGAGCCTGGTGCTCTCCGGTGCGGCGCTGATTCTAGGGCGGCCTAGAAACCGCTGGAGGAGCCCTGCAGTTGCCCTTCCCTTCCCTCTGACAGAGCTCTCACTGCTGAAGCCCTTGGCAGTGTGCAACCCACCACCCCCTAAGCCCTCCCCAACGACGCCTGGCACCTATGTGCAAAGGCAAGGCAGGATTGGAGCTGAGGCAAGGAAGGCACCAGTGGCGTCTCCCAGGCTCGCTCAGACAGCTCCTTCCTGGGGAGGGAGCCTAAAAGCAAGGCAAGTCTGGGCAAGGCGAGCCCCGGCCGAGCAGCCTCGCGCCAGAAACTCTGCCAGATCGGGGCTCTGAGCAGAGCTAGAGCTCTGCCGTACTGGAGGCCGCACTTAGCTCCGTGCAAGCAGGGCTTTCCTCTTGACTGGGCTCGGCTGCCTCCTCTTCTCCCGAGGAGGCTCGCTTACACCTGCTGGCTGTGCTCTCGCCTATCAGGCGGGCGCGCAGGGCTCCTCCAGCAGGTCTTGCCTCAGGGGCTGCTTCCCCTGAGTTGAGGCTGTGGGCGGGAACCCAGACACGCAGGATAAGGCCCCCAACCACCTGCACATGTCTCTGCTGGGGAGGAGAGTGCTAGGGAACCTACGTCTCTCACACCACTTTCTAGGCACCCACGGAGTCAGCCTCTGGGAGTGTGGGGATGCAAAACCCAGCCAGGGGCCCTTGGAACCTGGTGCTCTCCGTGCGGAGCTTTGTCTGGGCGGCCAAGGAACCGCTGAAGGAGCCCTGCTGTTGCCCTTCGCTTCCCTCTGACAGAGCTTTCACTGCTGGAGCCCTTGGCAGTGTGCAACCCACCAGCCCCTAAGCCCTCCTCAAGGACGCTTGGGACCTAAGTGCAAAGGCAAGGCAGGGGTAGAGCTGAAGCCAGGAAGGCGCCAGTGGCGTTTCCGAGCCTCACACAGCCTGCTCCTTCCTGGGGAGGGAGCCTTAAAGCAAGGCAAGTCTGCGCAAGGCTCGCCTATGGCAGAGCATCTTGGTGCCAGGAACTCTGCCAGATCGGGCCTCTGAACAGAGCTAGAGATCTGCCGTACTGGAGTCGCACTTAGCTTCGTGTAAGCAGGGATTTCAGCCTTGACGGGGACTTGCTGCCTCCTCTTCCCCCGAGGAGGCTCGCTTCCCTGCTGGCTGTGCACTCGCCTATCAGGCGGGGGCGCAGGGCTCCTCCAGCAGGTCTTGCCTCAGGGGCTGCTTCCCCTGAGTTGGGGCTGTGGGCAGGAACCCAGACACGCAGGATCAGGCCCCAAACACCTGCACATGTCTCTGCTGGGGAGGAGAGTGCTAGGGAACCTACGTCTGTCATACACTTTCTGGGCACCCAAGGAATCAGCCTCCGTGTGTGCGGGGCTGAAAACCCCAGCCAGGGGCCCTGGGAGCCTGGTGCTCTCCGTGTGGCGCTGAATCTGGGCGGCCAAGCAACCGCTGGAGGAGCCCTGCAGTTGCCCTTCCCTTCCCTCTGACAGAATTCTCACTGCTGGAGCCCTTGGCAGTGTGCAACCCACCAGCCCCTAAGCTCTCCTTAAGGAGGACTGGGACCTAAGTGCAAAGGCAAGGCAGGATTGGAGCTGAGGCAAGAAAGGCGCCAGTGGCGACTCCCAGGCTCCTGCTGCCTGCTCCTTCCTGGAGAGGCAGCCTAAAAGCAAGGCAAGTCTGGGCAAGGCTAGCCCCCGGCAGAGCAGCCTCGCGCCAGGAACTCTGCCAGATCGGGGCTCTGAGCAGAGCTAGAGCTCTGCCGTACTGGAGGCGCACTTAGCTCCGGTGCAAGCAGGGCTTTCAACTTGACGGGGCTGGGCTGCCTCCTCTTCCCCCGAGGAGGCTCGCTTCCCTGCTGGCTGTGCACTCGCCTATCAGGCGGGGCGCAGGGCTCCTCCAGCAGGTCTTGCCTCAGGGGCTGCTTCCCCTGAGTTGGGGCTGTGGGCAGGAACCCAGACACGCAGGATCAGGCCCCAAACACCTGCACATGTCTCTGCTGGGGAGGAGAGTGCTAGGGAACCTACGTCTGTCATACACTTTCTGGGCACCCAAGGAATCAGCCTCCGTGTGTGCGGGGCTGAAAACCCCAGCCAGGGGCCCTGGGAGCCTGGTGCTCTCGGTGCGGCGCTGATTCTAGGCGGCCTAGAAACCGCTGGAGGAGCCCTGCAGTTGCCCTTCCCTTCCCTCTGACAGAGCTCTCACTGCTGAAGCCCTTGGCAGTGTGCAACCCACCACCCCCTAAGCCCTCCCCAACGACGCCTGGCACCTATGTGCAAAGGCAAGGCAGGATTGGAGCTGAGGCAAGGAAGGCACCAGTGGCGTCTCCCAGGCTCGCTCAGACAGCTCCTTCCTGGGAGGGAGCCTAAAAGCAAGGCAAGTCTGGGCAAGGCGAGCCCCCGGCCGAGCAGCCTCGCGCCAGAAACTCTGCCAGATCGGGGCTCTGAGCAGAGCTAGAGCTCTGCCGTACTGGAGGCCCACTTAGCTCCGTGCAAGCAGGGCTTTCCTCTTGACTGGGCTCGGCTGCCTCCTCTTCTCCCGAGGAGGCTCGCTACACTGCTGGCTGTGCTCTCGCCTATCAGCCGGGGCGCGCAGGGCTCCTCCAGCAGGTCTTGCCTCAGGGGCTGCTTCCCCTGAGTTGAGGCTGTGGGCGGGAACCCAGACACGCAGGATAAGGCCCCAACCACCTGCACATGTCTCTGCTGGGGAGGAGAGTGCTAGGGAACCTACGTCTCTCACACACTTTCTAGGCACCCACGGAGTCAGCCTCTGGAGTGTGGGGATGCAAAACCCAGCCAGGGGCCCTTGGAACCTGGTGCTCTCCGTGCCGGAGCTTTGTCTGGGCGGCCAAGGAACCGCTGAAGGAGCCCTGCTGTTGCCCTTCGCTTCCCTCTGACAGAGCTTTCACTGCTGGAGCCCTTGGCAGTGTGCAACCCACCAGCCCCTAAGCCCTCCTCAAGGACGCTTGGGACCTAAGTGCAAAGGCAAGGCAGGGGTAGAGCTGAAGCCAGGAAGGCGCCAGTGGCGTTTCCGAGCCTCACACAGCCTGCTCCTTCCTGGGGAGGGAGCCTTAAAGCAAGGCAAGTCTGCGCAAGGCTCGCCTATGGCAGAGCATCTTGGTGCCAGGAACTCTGCCAGATCGGGCCTCTGAACAGAGCTAGAGATCTGCCGTACTGGAGTCGCACTTAGCTTCGTGTAAGCAGGGATTTCAGCTTGACGGGGACTTGCTGCCTCCTCTTCCCCCGAGGAGGCTCGCTTCCCTGCTGGCTGTGCACTCGCCTATCAGGCGGGGCGCAGGGCTCCTCCAGCAGGTCTTGCCTCAGGGGCTGCTTCCCCTGAGTTGGGGCTGTGGGCAGGAACCCAGACACGCAGGATCAGGCCCCAAACACCTGCACATGTCTCTGCTGGGGAGGAGAGTGCTAGGGAACCTACGTCTGTCATACACTTTCTGGGCACCCAAGGAATCAGCCTCCGTGTGTGCGGGGCTGAAAACCCCAGCCAGGGGCCCTGGGAGCCTGGTGCTCTCCGTGTGGCGCTGAATCTGGGCGGCCAAGCAACCGCTGGAGGAGCCCTGCAGTTGCCCTTCCCTTCCCTCTGACAGAATTCTCACTGCTGGAGCCCTTGGCAGTGTGCAACCCACCAGCCCCTAAGCTCTCCTTAAGGAGGACTGGGACCTAAGTGCAAAGGCAAGGCAGGATTGGAGCTGAGGCAAGAAAGCGCCAGTGGCGACTCCCAGGCTCCTGCTGCCTGCTCCTTCCTGGAGAGGCAGCCTAAAAGCAAGGCAAGTCTGGGCAAGGCTAGCCCCGGCAGAGCAGCCTCGCGCCAGGAACTCTGCCAGATCGGGGCTCTGAGCAGAGCTAGAGCTCTGCCGTACTGGAGGCGCACTTAGCTCCGTGCAAGCAGGGCTTTCAACTTGACGGGGCTGGGCTGCCTCCTCTTCCCCGAGGAGGCTCGCTTCCCTGCTGGCTGTGCACTCGCCTATCAGGCGGGGGGGCGCAGGGCTCCTCCAGCAGGTCTTGCCTCAGGGCTGCTTCCCCTGAGTTGGGGCTGTGGGCAGGAACCCAGACACGCAGGATCAGGCCCCAACACCTGCACATGTCTCTGCTGGGGAGGAGAGTGCTAGGGAACCTACGTCTGTCATACACTTTCTGGGCACCCAAGGAATCAGCCTCCGTGTGTGCGGGGCTGAAAACCCCAGCCAGGGGCCCTGGGAGCCTGGTGCTCTCGGTGCGGCGCTGATTCTAGGCGGCCTAGAAACCGCTGGAGGAGCCCTGCAGTTGCCCTTCCCTTCCCTCTGACAGAGCTCTCACTGCTGAAGCCCTTGGCAGTGTGCAACCCACCACCCCTAAGCCCTCCCCAACCACGCCTGGCACCTATGTGCAAAGGCAAGGCAGGATTGGAGCTGAGGCAAGGAAGGCACCAGTGGCGTCTCCCAGGCTCGCTCAGACAGCTCCTTCCTGGGAGGGAGCCTAAAAGCAAGGCAAGTCTGGGCAAGGCGAGCCCCGGCCGAGCAGCCTCGCGCCAGAAACTCTGCCAGATCGGGGCTCTGAGCAGAGCTAGAGCTCTGCCGTACTGGAGGCCCACTTAGCTCCGTGCAAGCAGGGCTTTCCTCTTGACTGGGCTCGGCTGCCTCCTCTTCTCCCGAGGAGGCTCGCTACACTGCTGGCTGTGCTCTCGCCTATCAGGCGGGGGCGCGCAGGCTCCTCCAGCAGGTCTTGCCTCAGGGGCTGCTTCCCTGAGTTGAGGCTGTGGGCGGGAACCCAGACACGCAGGATAAGGCCCCAACCACCTGCACATGTCTCTGCTGGGGAGGAGAGTGCTAGGGAACCTACGTCTCTCACACACTTTCTAGGCACCCACGGAGTCAGCCTCTGGGAGTGTGGGGATGCAAAACCCAGCCAGGGGCCCTTGGAACCTGGTGCTCTCCGTGCGGAGCTTTGTCTGGCGGCCAAGGAACCGCTGAAGGAGCCCTGCTGTTGCCCTTCGCTTCCCTCTGACAGAGCTTTCACTGCTGGAGCCCTTGGCAGTGTGCAACCCACCAGCCCCTAAGCCCTCCTCAAGGACGCTTGGGACCT
>NW_017209003.1:0-28109 GCF_001704415.2 Capra hircus | reverse complement strand
GGCAATGGGTCCTGCTCAGCCCTTGGTCGGTGCCATAGTGGGCCCTGCCATTGGCAACCAACTGGCAATGAGCGACAGTTAGTGGTCCTGCTCAGCCACTGGTCAGTGCCACAGTGGTCCTGCTCAGCATTGGACAACGCAGCAGTGGGCCCCACCCACAAGCTACCAACTGTTAAGAAAGGATGCTTAGTGACAGGATTCAGACAACAGTGGAGTGGTGGTCAGTGAAGTGAAGAGTGAGGTAAGAGGCGGATCTGGGCCTTCTCCCTGAGGCCCTCCAGCTCACCTGGCCTTAACTGGAACCCCAGAGAACAGGCTGGGGGATGTGTCCTGTATGGCTCCAGAGCCCTCACCAAGGCCCCTCACTAGCCTCTGAGGCAAGCAGTGAACCTCTCCCTGTCCCTATCTCTTTGCTCCCGTAGCAGTGGCAGTCAGCCTCGGTTGCTGTCTGTGGGACCTGGTCTCTCCCCTCAGGGAGTCCTGAGGAGACTGAGGGGCCACTTGGGTTGGACACCTAGCTCCTTCAGCGATGACAGATGAGGAGGGTCTGGCGACCTGGCCCTGAGGGAGTTACCAGCTGAGCTCTGCCTCCTCTTAGCCAGGCCCAGGACCTTGGAGGGTGAAAGTTGCTCCTTGGGACATTGCCCTTTCGTATCGGGACAGAGAATAACATTTGTTTGGTAGAGATTTATAGGAACACCTCATCTGACCATGACCTGACCTCAAAACAGAGGCTCTGACGAGAAGTTTGTAACAACTAACCATGTCCTCCCTCAACTAGTGCTTTTAAAAGGGCTTTGATGAAAGCTTTCAGTAACATTGGGGTTTATAGGGCATGAGCCACCCATCTCCTCGCATGGCCTTATAATAAACTTTTCTCTGTTCCAAGCTCCAATGTTTGAGTATTGTTTGGCCTTGTTGTGTGTTGGGCACAGGGACTTGGTGATGTTCAGTGACAATCTACCCTTGCCTCCTTTGTCATACGTGAATCGACCGTATGCACCGGGCTGTATTTCTTGGCTCTGTCTTTTGTTCCACTGGTCTGTGTGTCTGTTTTTGTGCCAGTACCATACCTGTTTTGATGACCATAGCTTTGTAGAGTCATCTGAGATCAGGGAGCCTGATTCCTGAGGCTCCTTTCTGAAGGTTGCTTTAGCGATCCAACCCTTCTATCTCAAGGTTGCTTTGGTGATTCAGGGTCTTCTGTGGCTGCTCCTACTAAAGCTATGTGTTCAGGGCAGATGAACTACTAAGGCTACCTGTTCAGGGCTCTGTCTTCTGTTCCACTGGTTTGTGTTTCCGTTTTCATGCCAGTACCATACTGGTTTGATGACCGTAGCTTTGTAGTGTCGTCTGAAATCAGGGAGCCTGATTCCTGAGGCTCCTTTTTCAAGGTTTCTTTGGCTATTCAACCCTTCTTAAGGTTGCTTTGGCAATTCAGGGTCTTTTGTGGCTGCTCCTACTAAACCTATGTACTCAGGGCAGATGAAGGCTCTCACGGAGCTGGTTGTCCCCACTCCTCTGAGACAGGAGGGAGTGGCAGAAAGTCAGTAGCTTACCGTGGAAGTATTTCAAAATGCAACAGAAGGGAGAAATACATGTGACTCCCACATTATAAGTGAGATTTAACTAACATTTCTGTTTCAGAGTGGCATGCATTCCAGACTTGGGGAAGGAAGCATGATGAACCAATCCCTGGTTCAGTGGCTTAATTTCCTATCTTCTTTTGCATTTTCTAGATCCACTTTGGAGGTGCTCATGTCCTGGGTCTGTGCAGTTGATGCTGTTTGACCCCTGAGAGAACTCTGTGCACTTCAGAAGCACCAAGCAGGTGAAGGGTCTGACAGATGTGCAGTCTGAGTCTGAGAATCAACAGATCCAGTTCCAGAACCACACCTGCCGAGATCTGCATGCCAAGGGTAAGCTCTTCCCCTTTTTCCTAAACATTTCATCTGGAATCAGTTCTCTATGCACCTCTGGATTCCAAGCTCGTGCTATTTAATATAGCAATGTGCTGACGCCCAATATATCTGTACGCTGGTGATCACCTCTGGCTCCCCTGGGTGCACAGGCAGTGGGCACTGGCTCCCTAGGAAAGAAAAAGTGAAGCGTTCTCCTGGATAGGCCCCAAGGAGTACACAAGGCACAGGATGTCCAGTGACACAAACAAGGTCCCAGTCATGATATCCCCGCCTCCCCACATGATTGCCCTTTTATGCACAGTAGTAACAAATAGGGCTTTCCCGGTAGCTCAGATGGCAAAGAATCTGCCTGCAGTGCAGAAGATCAGGGTTTTATCCCTAGGTCAGGAAGATCCCTGAAGATGGAATGGCAACCCACTCCAGTATTCTTGCCTGGAGAATTCCGTAGACAGAAGAGTCTGGTGGCTAAGTCTTTGGGATCACAAAGAGTCGACAGGACTGAGTGACTAACACACACACAGTAACAAATAAGGCAAGGTGTTGGGTTTGGAGGCTTATAAAACTCCTCCGGTACCCTTGGTATTTTCTCCCCACGTATCTGCCATGTCTCTAACCCCTAGGCACATGGATAAAGAGCCTTAATACTTCCTTGCTTTATCTCTCATTAATGCTCTTTGACCAAGCCTTCCACTTTCACAAAAGCATATATCCCTCCTCCCAACCCGTCCTGACTCTTTTTCTTTCTTTCCATATTCTAGTATTCTCCATTCTAGGGCCATTGAAAACACAACCCTCGGGCATCTTTCAAAGATTCGGGCAGAAGAGCACAGGCTGCACAAGCTGTAAACGCTTTGTAGTCATAGGCAAAGATTGTGGGCAAGCACACTGTTTAAAGGGAGACCTGCCGTAGCTGTGGGTATGACGGCCAGACCCGTCAGCTTCAGCTAACTAATCTTGGTGCCCAAGTGGAATCACGATGGACACCAGGTATGTCCTATGCGTTTGGAAAGGCGCTTTTGGCCAGCCAAGGTCTTGTCCAGACCCAGCGTCTCACCACAACAGAAGAGAAAAAGGGCCCTTTCTCTGGAAGTTCAGATACTCTCAGTAGATGAAAAAATCAGAGTGAAAAAACAAAGATGAAGACCCTAAAGCAGTCCATGATTGAATCCATCTCCACCTCACTAGCGGCCCAGCCGGAGCCCAGTGCCCCAGAAGAAGAGGAAATGGCCTACATATGTGCTATTACAATGGCCTGGGACCTTCTGAATAAGAATGGAAATTTCACTCCAGCAAGAGTCACGGGTGATCCAGAGTCCAAGACGCAGTCTCCAAGGAGACTGCAAAAGCAACATCGTAGAAGGTGTCAGGAGCCCAGTCGGGGCCTACGGAGGAGTGTGAGGAAAAGGAAAAGCTCCAAATCACCCGTGTACCTTCAGAGAGGGAGGATGGCCCATATGGAGACAAGCCACAGGTGTGCACACCCATCGCCCTGATCCCAAGCGAAATGCAAACAGAGTCATCTCAGAGCTCCGGGGTGCACCCAAACTTCCCGTCCCTTTCAGAAGATGACCATGAGAAAGAGGGCAAGGAAAAGGGGGACGCCTCAAAAGTTATGTCCTTGCCCTGTACAGTGGAGGAGGTGGGTGTAGATGTTAGAGGTGGATGTGTGCTTCCATCATTTACACCGGGTTTCATCCTCACTGTGACCAAGGCTCTGGAAGAGGGGGCACACAGCACCTGCCCAAAGTCCCTGGCTGTGTCCCCTGAACGTGCTACCTCCTCGGTGAATGTTGACCCTGGAGAGGGCACGTGCAACTCAGGCTCGGAGGGTGCAGTAGCATCCTCCAGTGCCCCTAACCTGAGCCTGTGTAATTCATTCCACCTAGCAAACAGTAAAAGGAAGCTGCAGGCCCCAGGGTGTGAGGAAGAGCAGCAAGAATCTCAGCCCTCAGCTCGCTCAAAGGCTATTAAGCCCACCAATGCCATCAAGGAGGGCGGGGGCAAGGAAGCAGGACAGCTGACAAGCATGGCGTTCCCAGAGGAGCTGTGTCCCATTGAGAGAGGAATGCTGGTCTGGTTTAAGTTTTCAGAATCACCCATTTTGGCCAGCCGTGGTCACGAGTGTCAGCCAACCGAGCAGACCGCAAGGGTGCTTTTTGATTGAGGCCAACATGCACTGTGAGAAGAGCGGCATTCAAGTTCCTCTTCGAAGGTTGAAGCATCTGGATTATAACGGCAAAGAAAAGCTAATGAAGAGAGCCAGCAAAGTATACGGGGAAAGTGTGAACTGGTGTTTCTCACTGATTTCCAGCTACAGAGAAGGGCTTGTTCGCGGGTCTTTTGTGGGCTCTTTCCTGGACTACTATGGCTGCTGACCTCAGTTACCCCATGAGGAAAGCCATCCAAGAAGGTGATCTGCAGATGGATTTCCCCAAGGTGAATTATTCCGACCTGGAAGATTCTGAGGAGGAGACCCCTGTGGCTGCAAAGAGGCACTGCAAGAGAATCCTCCCTGACCGGATGAGGGCTGCTCGCGACCGAGCCAACCAGAAGCTGGTGGACTTCATCGTGAAAAGAAAGGGGGCCGACCCACATCTTCTGGACATCGTCAAAGGCAGGAAAGAATCCAAGTGGCTTTGAATCATTTCTGAATTCAGAGAGGTACGTGATCTGCGTTGAAACATACCTGGAGGATGAAGATCAGCTAGATGTAGTGGTAAGACATTTACGAGAAATCTACAAACACATAGACAAGAGAGCGCTGGCTCTGACCAGAGATGACCCAGTGAGCTTCCTTCTGGAAGTCCTTCTGCCAGAAGCAATCATTTGTTCAATTGCTACAGTGGATGGATTGGACTACAAGGAGGCAGAAGCAAAGTACCGGCAAGGGCCACCTGTGTATTACCGGGAAAAAGAACTATTTGATAAGAAAATCTTGAAGAAAATAAGAAAGAGATCAGCCGAGAGGAACAAGGCTAAACTCTACCCCTGTGCCCAACAGGGCATCGGGCAGACTTCTCAGTCACACCATTAGCAACAATCCCCGTCTGTATGAACTGCATGAGCCTCCCACTCCACACGGCATGTAAACACCTTCTGGAAATCCGAGGCCTCAGGAGCACACTTGAATTCACTCTGGATCCATCTCCAGCACCTGTGAGTGGCATGGTCGTCGTCAGTTTCTTCTTCCCCAAACCCTCGCACCACTAACTTGTTAAACTATTGTAAAGAGGCTGTACTTCCCTCTACTTGCCCAGATGTGTAGTTTTCCAGATATTTTTACGACATGGCTTTTGACTCTACGTCATATTTTAAAGGGGACATGCATTCCTTTATTACATGAAAAAGCCCTGTATTGGATACAAAGCAGCAATCGTGTTTAAGATCTAAGGCGTGTTTCTTACAGAAAAGCCACATGGGTTTGCCATTCCTCCTGTGGCACATCGGTATCCACAATTGATTGGATTCCTCCTTAAGATAAGCCCTGACTTTTCCCTGCCATGCTTATCCATTTGGGAAAATAAAAAGCCCTGAGAGATGAAACCAGTGTCAGAGATGTTTCCTGTGTCCTACCACTACCTTCCAATGGTTCTTGGAAAAGCAGTCTGAAATCCAAACAAAGTTAACGGGTGATCTGCATGTAGTCCATGTGAGGCTGAATGAAACCTCGGCGTGCAGTAACTGTTCTGTCAACCCTGCAAAAATGTTCACCCTTGGCTCCCCTGAGATTCCATTTGCGGGAGGTGCTCTTCTTCAACGGTTGAATGGTTTCCCCAAATAGACAGACTCCTGGCTGTCTTCCTATATGACAGTGACTGGATCCCCTACATGCCAGCATCTGTCCCCTTGTGGAAGATGACTACAGCCATCGTAGACTCAGGCTGACTTGTCTAGACCTGGAGTCCAGGCTGACTGCTTGGAACCCATCCAGTTGGCATACATTGTAGCAAAGCAGGCGCTTTGCCCTCATCGACCCATCTCCTCCCAAAAATTGCAGTCATTTGTCCCAAACCTAGCAAGCTTGATCCTTTGACTTATTCATCAACTAGCTCCGACAGGTTCCAGCAGTGTAAGTGCAGACGAGTAAGTCATTCCAGGCTGCCTGAGCAGTAGGTGGACCAGGAGGGTCTGGGAAATGGGTTACAGAAAAGTCTCCATTCAGCTAAACATGGCTGCTGTCAGAAAACAGTGAAAGGCAGTTTAACAGGTAAATTCTGAAGCTCATGGATTGTTATCCTACCTTGAAACAAGATTTCATTATTACTATTTTTTTTTTTTTTTGGAGAGGAAGAAAAGCCAGTTTACTTTGTAAAACCCAATAGGAAAATAAACATTAAAGATTTAACGTGAACCTGAGTGTGTTCTTGTTCTTAGAAAGAATCAACTGTCACTGCCCCAGGTTCAACTCAGTTCAGGTCAGTCACTCTTTGCAACCCCATAGACTGCAGTTCACCCGGTTTCCCTATCCATCACCAGCTCCCGGAGCTTGCTCAAACTCATGTCCATTGAGTCGGTGATGTCATCCAACCATCCCATCCTCTGTCGTCCCCTTCTCCTCCCGCCTTCAATCTTTCCCAGCATCAGGGTCTTTTCCAATGAGTCAGGAAAAAATTTTAGCCCCAGGTTATGGGGATAAAATTACATGCCCATGTGATTTTTTTTTTTTTATTTGCAAAGGGGAGCTGTTTTGATTCACAATAAAACCATTGTGTCTTTCACCTCAAACTTCTGCTTCATCACATTTCAGATGGAACATATTTGGACATTTATTGTACATAAATAATACTCCTCCTCCTCTAGGAGGAGTTCAGCCTCCTCCTGGCCCACATCACTTGCATCCGTTAGCAGCAATGAGTCTATTATCCAATGACTCTTTCACCTATGTTTCTCCTTAGCACAAACAAATACATATTTACTTACTCATTCTCAGCCCAGGTCATTTAATTCAGTGCTAAACCACACACAGTCCACACCCCGGGTCCTACACACCTGGTTACCAATGACTTGTGGTTAGCTGCTACTGACCATATCACTTGTGTGTGCTTAGTCACACAGTCGTGTCCTACTCTTTGCGATCCCATGGACTCAAGCCCACCAGACTCCTTTGTCCATGGGGATTCTCCAGGCAAGAATACTGGAGTGGGTTACCATGCCCTCCTCCAGGGCATCTTCCCAACCCAGGGATGGAACCCAGGTCTCCCAAATTGCACACGGAGTTTTTACTGTCTGAGCCACCTGGGAAATTCTAAGTCCAAGGAATTTGAATATGATGAAACACTAAAATTATATTTGGAAGCTTGGAGTCTTTGTCAATTCCAAAGCTACCTGGAGATTTCAAAAAGCCATCTTTCAAGACCTTAACCTTGCACATGCCCCTCCATGACCTTGGTATGGCAGGTTCGCTGGAAATTGCTGCCAGCATTGACCTGCCAGAGTTTCAAACGCATTCCTCAGTATCACTCTGCCACTGAGACTCAAATGCAGCTTTCAGGGTCCCACCCTTGCGAGTCTGATTTGGGGATCTGGGCTGAAACACTGGCACCTGCATTTTCATATGCCACATGAAGATCTGGATGCTGGAGGTGCCGGCTGCCCTGTTTCATCGCAGATCAGCCCTGGGATCAGTGTGTAGACTCCAGCAAGGTGCAGGAGCTCACTGAGCCTCCAACTTCCAGGGTCGCACTGCTCAGAGTCTCCAGACTAGCCTTTCTGACCGAGTGGTGACTGACAGCCCTTCCCATCATGCCCCCAAGCCTCCCAGCTCCTGGCCCCGCCCCCATGCACAAAATGAGGCGAGCACAGGCACCCCGAGACTGAGGCAAGATGGAGATGGGGTGGAAGCAGAGCAGGGCTTTCCGTAGCTCTTCCGAGAAAACCGTAAGGCTTCTTCCCACAAGAATGCTGCAAGAGCGCTCCCTCTAGGAGGCGATGTTGGGCACACGTGGAAGGACAATCACAGCAATGAGGGAAAGGAGCGAGAGAAGCATACCCACCAGGATATGGGAGGGATTGTTTCCCTGTAATCTCACATCCTAGCTCTAGTCCAAGAGCACATCTCATGATCTCCATTCTACTGATGAGGAACCAAAAAGGGAAGGGAATGGTGTTTATTGGGGTGAAACGGGTAATCACAAAACAAGTCAACTGAGCAAGAGAACTTGTTTGAGTGAGCCCAGTTCCATATAGAGGGCACTCACATGGAGAAGGGTGGGCAAGAGTGGGTGTCCCTTCCCCTCTGCTGAGGGCTGTGTGAGACCCCGCCTGAATGTTATACACACACTGTCCTATCCAAGCCTGCCTGCACACCTATCAGGGAGATATCCTTACTGTGGCCACCTCAGAGTTGCAGGAAATGGGATTCCAAAAGGTGGAGAGTATTGCTGGGGGTGACAAAGCTGATAAGTGTTGGGACTGGGGCTTAGAATGCAGTCACATCAAACCCTGTACACTGAAACCAATGCTGGGCTGCTGTGTTTCTAGAAGTTTCTCCTCTGTCAGAACCACTTGGAGAGCTTGTTAAAGTTCAGAGTGCTGGGCTCCACTCCAGAAGTATTGGAGAGGAAAATTTAAAACTTACACCCAGCTAGAAATAACTAAATACTCCTTCTGCTCCTGTAACTCAGCTTGCTCTTTGCTACTCAGCTTGCTCCTTGCAAAGTCATGTAAGTTACGACTGTTTGGGAAAATGGAAACTTAAAACAATGCCAAGAGCTGCCTGCTTAACCATGTTTGTTTGTGTAGAAGTCAGGCACTCCCCTCCCCCACCGTGTCCTAACAGCTGTTCCCACTTGCACGAAACCCTGGTTTAAACTAGCCTATTAACAGTCAGCACTGCCACTATAGTCTGATGTCATGCACTGTCTATGAAACCTTTGTAATGTTTTTGTTCAGCGCTCAGAGCTGTAAGTGTTAACTCCTCTGGACCCATCGGTGTAATAAACGTTAGTTCTCCAGCTCTCTTGAGTGTGGTGCTTGGTTTCTCGACCATCAGACTTCTTCAACAGTATGGGGCCTGAGGATTTGCATTTCTGAAACTTTCCAAGGATGCTGATGTTTTGGTTCCTAGCCCTCTACCGCCTCTCACAGCGCCCCCTCAGCACTGGAGCAGCAGTGCTCTCAATACTGGAGATCTAGTTCTGCCTCCATGCTTTCAGACACTCCCTTCACCCCATCTAGAATGTTTCCTTCCAGGGTCACCTTAGAAAAATTCTCCAGGTCCACCCATAGAAGACTGCTTTCTCTGATCTGTTCTCTATCTGCAACAATCCACTCCACTCCCACGTTCTGTTGCTACTCCTTGTAACAATGACCTCATGGTTTTGTGTGTTATACGTAAGTTTGTCTTTATCTGTCCCCCACGCTGAGTTCTTAATTTTCCAAGGGAGTGGCCTTGTCCTGTTTATCTTTTTATGCCCAGCTGCAAGTAGAAGCTTACAGAAATGCTTGTTCACAAACCCATGCCTCCACACTGCTAACTTTCAGGTCCCTCCATAGCCCTGGCCTAACCATTGTTTCATTGGGATCTTTTACCGTTCCTTTGACTCCCCAGTGCTGCTCCAGATTGCTTTCCACCCAGTAACAGCATCAGATAGGACAGGGGGAATGACTGCATCCACAAATGTAAAGTATGATTAAGTATAACAATGACCAGCTTCAGTGTAATTAATGAATACGTTTTCAGGACCCAAGAAGTACGAAGTAACACTGGAGTTCTCAAAGCAGAGTCCAGGGAACCCTGGGAGTCCTCGAGACCCTTTCAGCTGGAATCTACAGGTTCAAATCTCTCTTCATAATGCTGCTAAGATGTTTTTGCTTTTTGCACTTTTTCCCAAGGGTAAGGTGGAATTTTCCAGAGGCAACCAAAGTGTGATATTGTGGCAGGCTAAAGTCAGAAACAGACGTGATTTCCCAGCTCTCTCACATTAAGCCATACATCAAAGAGGGTTACAAAAATGTAAAGCAATGCCATTCTTTCCACTCACTTTCATCTGTTTTGCATAGATTTTTTTCATAGAATATGTTATTCATGTTAACATGCAGTGGTTTTATTACTGTCATCTTTAAATGAATAAATAATATTTTTAATTTCTTATTTTCAATTTTAATACAGTAAATATTGATATTTATAACCCACATAAACAATAACTCTTTGAGGTTCTCGATAAATTTTAGGAATGCAAAGGGGTCCTGAGAACAAAAAGTTTAAAGACTGATTTAATTAGATGCTCCATAATGGAATGGAGGAAAACATTTCTCAATGTATCTTAGGTTATTGGGGTGGCAGTCTTCCCTCTTTTAACAATGATTTTATGCTTTTTTCCTCTTAATGATAGGACAGGTACCACAGAATTCAAATTTAGGCAGGCAAGCACAGAAGATTTTTGTAATCCATGCAAAACATCAGATGTTTGCACTGTTTCTATGATGTAACTTTTAAATTTTTCTTTTTTTTGTTTTTATGTGGGAAAGGTATACATTAATAAATAAAATATGTGTGTGTGTGTGTGTCAGTCCCTCAGACATGTCCAACTCTTTGCAACCCCATGGACTGTAGCCCACCAGGCTCCTCTGTCTATGGGATTTCCCAGGGCAAGAATACTGGAGTGAGTTGCCATTGCCTCCTCCAGGGGATCTTCCCCACCCAGAGGTCAAATCCAGATCTCCCGTATTGGCAAGCTGGTTCTTTACCACTGAGCCACCAGGGATGATACCAACATATCCTTCAGGGGAGCTCAATTCAACCTAGCACAATAGACAATGGCACATGTTAGAGAAATTATACAGAAAAGAAGTATGACTTAAAATCATGAAGCTCAAATCAAAGAAGCTAATTCCGTATTTCAGTCTATGGTAAGAAAGAGCTGAGGAGGTTATCAGCCCAAAACCTTAACTTCCTTTATCGTATTGTTGCTCTTTGTCACCATGTACTTGGAAATGTGACTTAAGAAACTGGGTCTTCTGCTCTTAAGTTTCTTGTTGGACCTCACAGAGGCCAGAAATGCCCGCTGGGCTGGGGGAGCCAGTTCACATTCTTTAAGTCAGTCCATTCTTGCTTAGATGATGCAGGCGGGGAACATGATCTGGACCTACAAGTTTTCGAACCAATCCTAATACTGTTGTGCCAAAACTCTTGGATAGGAGGAGGGATACAGAGGGAAAGAAAGAAGAAAAGTGGAGTCTTCTGAAATTCTAAACCCTTCTAACCTTGGGACGTCGAGGCCATTTAATGATGCAGCTTGCAGTGATGACAAGCGTTGCTAAGAATGAAATGAGTTTGGTCAGTGAACTTAAGGAAGGAGATCTTGTAAAGAAAGACAAACAAGGGCAAAACCACTGCCAAATTGTTGTGGTGAGTTGAGCCAGGAAAACTGTTGGAAGTTGACCAAAGAGAGCCCAAAGACTGAGGACGGCTGAGCCCAGCATCCATCACTGCAAGCGGCTTCACTGATAAGAAAGCCACACCCATGGGCCAGAGCTGCACTTTCTTCATCCAGCCTCATGTTCCCTATAGGCACATAGAACTTTCACTGTGGCTCAGCTGGTAAAGAATCCGCCTACAAGGGGGGAAGCCTGGGTTCGATTCTTGTGTTGGGAAGATCCCCTAGAGAAGGGAACAGCTACCCACTCCACTATTCTGGCCTGGAGAATTCCATGGACTGTATAGTCCATGGGGTCGCAAAGAGTCAGACACAGCTGAGTGACTTTCACTTTCATCCCATAGATTCACATTTAGAAGCTTAAAATAGTGCCCTTTTATTATGCACAGCTGTCCAGACCTGGCCTAGCTTCCAAGGCTTCACGGAGAGTGTTGACTGGCTGGGGTCTTCCAAATTGCTTTGTTGCCAGTCTTGACAGGTAATCTCAGCAGTTCCCTTTGCAAACAGTGCAGTTAGCTGCCTCCCTCTTGGTGCAGATCACCTTATGCATTTTTCACGGAACACACCTCCATAGCAGATATCAAAAGAGCTGTCTTCCAATTAAGTAAGACTTCATTGCCAGTCCCTGTTTGCCTCTCCAGCCTCTTTTGGTGTGCCAGGAACTCCCAGCACACGTGCAGCAGGGCACACATAGATCTCCTCTCTGACAGACTGGCAACACTTTCTCCCCTGGTGTCCCACCCTTTAACCCTGGCTGGGCCTTGAAGACCAAGCTCAGAACACTTCTTGTCCAGAGAGTCCCCGTGGATTCTCCCCAGACTGAGTCCCATGTCATCACAGTTGATCTTCCTCAGGCCTACACACACACTCCATGGCAAGCACCCTCAGGCCCACATGCTCTGTGCTGTTCGAACATAGGACACCAATGCCTGAGAGTCCTAAGGAGGTGCCCAGCCCTTAGTGTTCAACAAGGGCAGTTGTGTCCCTGCCACAACCATGTATATCAGAATGCCTTTCCTCCAGCACTGACCCTTTCTCTCTGTGTGCCCAGATGGTAGCACTGGTGCTGGCCCTGCCAAACAGAGCAGGTACCCCAAGCTGTGAGTAAACAGGCCAGCAACAAACAGCCCCCATCTTTTAGAAGGAATGCACTGAATATGAAGCCCCTTGCTGGTAAACAAGGAAAGAAAAGTACCCCCAGTGTGTGTGGCTCAGTTGTTTCCCCACCTGCTCCCAGGCATGCTCCTTCCAGGATCTCCCAGAATCCACTTGGGCCACTCTACCTGTCAGCCATCAATCACCCTCTGGTCCCTCTAAATCAACGGATTGGCCTGGCATGGTTTGCAGAGAGACAACCAAGGTAGGGGGAGGGAGAGAAATGCACACCTCCCACCCCTCTCAGGGACACTTTCCCACATGGCCAGGCTAATTCTTCATCGATTCCCAGAGCAACTCCCTCTGGGAGGAGTCAGGACTCAACCCTGGGCCAACTCCTTGTCAATCAGACAGCAGGGGTGCAGAAACTCAAATGGATACACACATGTTCCAGCTTGTGTCCACCAGGGCAGGGGTCTGGTGAGAGAATGGAGTGACTGGACAATCCTGCCCTTCCTCCAGTGCCATCTCAACCCCAGGGCAACTCTCCACCTGAGAACATGCCTGCCCAATTGCCCAGAACATTTGCACAATGGTCCTCAGAGTGGGGTGGTGGAGGGCAAAAGCAGGAAGGCTGAACAAGACCAGGCAACAGGGGAC
The DNA here is from genome assembly GCF_001704415.2 of Capra hircus. Lineage (NCBI taxonomy): Eukaryota > Metazoa > Chordata > Mammalia > Artiodactyla > Bovidae > Capra > Capra hircus. The sequence continues at coordinate 15,055 of NW_017209003.1, read as the reverse complement.
TTCTGGGAGTTTGCTCCAGCTGCTACTGTCATATGGTAACATGCAATGATTAGGTGAGAAAGCGGTCCAGAGGGACCTCACTGTGCTCTTGTCTTTGTTAGTAGAGGGACTCGGGGTGCTGCATGCGGCCTTTCCCCTGTGACCTCGAGTACTGGCCCTGAGTGGTGCCCTCAAACCCTGCACAGATGTGACAAGAGGATGCGCACAAGGAAGGGCTCTTTGGCACATGTGTAGGGTGAGTAGGGAGAAGCGGTGACCACCAATGCAGCTCACAACCGCTTCTGTGTACACCGCTGCATGCTGACTCAGGAGCTGTGGTGGCCTCCAGCATAAAGAAATCACCTGTTTTTAAATCTCATTCCATGCATGTCACTCTTTTGAAGTGGACACCTCAGTGGCATTTAGCACATTCCCAGTGTTGTGTAGCCTCCCCTCTGTCCAGCTACAGGATATTCTCCTCCCCTCAAACAAGACTTCATCAGCATTAGGCAATTCCCCTACAATTCCTGCCAGGCCCTGCCAACCACTACTCTTTCATGCTCTGTAGATTTATTTGTTCTGAACATTTCACATTAATGGAATCAAACAATATGCTGCATATTTCACCTGGCGTCTTTCATAATGTTTTCAAGGTTCATCCATTTTGTAGCATGTATTGGTACTTTTTTAATTCTTTCTGGTTGAATAAAATTCTGTTGTGTGGATAAACTATATTTTATTTATCCTTTCAGCAGTTACTGAACATTTTGACTGTTTACAGTTTTCATCTCTTGTGCATAATGTTGCTATGAATGCCTTTCTGCAAGTCTTTGTGCCAACATATATTTTCATATATATGTCATATATATATGTGTGTTGACATATATATTTGTGTCAATATATATTTTTGTAAGTACCTTTGCGTAAGTACCTAGGAGTGGAATTGCTGGGTCCTACTAAACTCTATGTTTAACTTTTTGAAGAGCTACCAGACTGTTTTCCAAAATGGCTGACCATTTTATGCTCCTACCAGACGTGTATGAAGGGTCCAACTTCATTGCATACTCAACAGTACATTTATTTTTCATCTTTTTTATTCTGGACATCCTGGAGGGCTATCTCACTGTGGTTTTAATTTTTGTCTCCCTAAAAACAAAGGATGTTGAGCCACTTTAATCTTTAATCCATTCAGTCAGACACAACATAGCAACTGAACAGCAACATTTAATGTAATTCCTGATAGCACAGGATTATATCTGCCTTTCTTTTATGTCTTACTGAAAGTTGCTCAATCGTGTCCAAATCGTTGCGACCACATGGACTATACAGTCCTTTGGATTCTCCAGGCCAAAATACTGGAGTGGATAGCCTTTCTCTTCTCCAGGGGATCTTCCCAACCCAGGGGTTGAACCCAGGTCTCTCACATTGCAGGCAGATTCTTTACCAGCTGAGATACAAGGGAAGCTGTTCTCTACATCTTATGTCATTTTTATTCCACTGTTTCTTCATTATGCCTTCTTTTGTGTTAAATAGGTCATTTCTATTGTACTATATTAAACTTTCTCATTTTTTGGTTTGTTTTTTTGTAAATCTTTTATTTATTTTAATTGAAGGCTAATTACTTTACAATATTGTAGTGGTTTTTGCCATACATTGACATGAATCAGCCATGAGTGTTCACGTGTTCCCACCCTGATCCCCCCTCCCACCTCCCTCCCCATCCCATCCCTCTGGGTCATCCAAGTGCACCAGCCCTGAGCACTCTGTCTCATGCATCAAACCTGGACTGGCGATCTATTTCACATATGGTAATATACATGTTTCAATGTTATTCTATCAAATCATCCCACCCTCTGCTTCTCCCACAGAGTCCAAAAGTCTGTTCTTTACATCTGTGTCTCTTTTGCTGTCTCGCATATAGGGTCATCGTTACCATCTTTCTAAATTCCATCTATATGTGTTATTATCCTGTATTGATATTATACTTTCTGACTTATTTCATTCTGTATAATAGGCTCCAGTTTCATCCACCTCATTGGAACTGATTTAAACGCATTCTTTTTAATAGCTGAATAATATTCAATTGTGTATATGTACTACAGCTTTCTTATCCATTTGTCTGCCAATGGACATCTAGGTTGCTTCCATGTCCTAGCTATTGTGAACATGCTGTGATGAACATTGGGGTACACGTGTCTCTTTCAATTCTGGTTTCTTCGGAGTGTATGCCCAGCAGTGGGATTTCTGGGTCATATGGCACTTCTATTTCCAATTTTTTAAGGAATTTTCACCCTGTTCTCCATAGTGGCTGTACTAGTTTGCATTCCCACCAACAGTGTAAGAGTGTTCCCTTTTCTCCACACCCTCTCCAGCATTTACTATTTGTAGACTTTTGGATAGTTCTATGAAGACCTACAAGACCTTCCAGAACTAACCCCCAAAAAAGATGTCCTTTTCATTATAAGGGACTGGAATACAAAAGTAGGAAGTCAAGAAACACCTGGAGTAACAGGAAAATTTGGCCTTGGAATACGGAATGAAGCAGGGCAAAGACTAATAGAGTTTTGCCAACAGAATGCACTGGTCATGGCAAACACCCTCTTCCAAAAACACAAGAGAAGACTCTACACATGGACATCACCAGATGGTCAACACCAAAATCAGATTGATTATATTCATTGCAACCAAAGATGGAGAAGCTCTATACAGTCAGCAAAAATAAGACCAGGAGTTGACTGTGGCTCAGATCATGAACTCCTTATTGCCAAATTCAGATTTAAATTGAAGAAAGTAGGGAAAACCACTAGACCATTCAGGTATGACCTAAATCAAATCCCTTATGATTCTACAGTGGAAGTGACAAATAGACTTAAGGGACTAGATCTGATAGATAGAATGCCTGATGAACTATGAATGGAGGTTCATGACATTGTACAGGAGACAGGGATCAAGATCATCCCCATGGAAAAGAAATGAAAAAGGCAAAATGGCTGTCTGGAGAGGCCTTACAAATAGCTGTGAAAAGAAGAGAAGTGAAAAGCAAAGGAGAAAAGGAAAGATTTACCCATTTGAGTGCAGAGTTCCAAAGAATAGCAAGAAGAGATAAGAAAGCCTTCCTCAGTGATCAATGCAAATAAATAGAGGAAAACAACAGAATGAGAAAGACTAGAGATCTCTTCAAGAAAATTAGAGATACTAGGGGAACATTTCATGCAAAGGTGGGCTCGATAAAGGACAGAAATGGTATGGACCTAACAGAAGCAGAAGATATTAAGAAGAGGTGGCAAGAATACACAGAAGAACGGTACAAAAAGGATCCTCGTGACCAAGATAATCAGGATGGTGTGATCACTCACCTAGAGCCAGACATCCTGGAATGTGAAGTCAAGTGGGCCTTAGAAAGCATCACAATGAACAAAGCTAGTGGAGGTGATGGAATTCCAGTTGAGCTATTTCAAGTCCTGAAAGATGATGCTGTGAAAGTGCTGCACTCAATATGCCAGCAAATTTGGAAAACTCAGCAGTGGCCACAGGACTGGGAAAGGTCAGTTTTTCATTCCAATCCCAAAGAAATACAATGTCAAAGAATGCTCAAACTACCGCATAATTGCACTCATCTCACACACTAGTAAAGTAATGCTCCAAATTCTCCAAGCCAGGCTTCAGCAATATGTGAACCGTGAACTCCCTGACATTCAAGCTGGTTTTTAGAAAAAGCAGAGGAACCAGAGATCAAATTGCCAACATCTGCTGGATCATAGAAAAAGCAAGAGAGTTCCAGAAAAACATCTATTTCTGCTTTATTGACTATGCCAAAGCCTTTGACTGTGTGGATCACAATAAACTGTGGACAATTCTGAAAGAGATGGGAATACCAGACCACCTGACCTGCCTCTTGAGGAATCTATATGCAACTGTTAGAACTGTACATGGAACAACAGACTGGGTTCCAAATCGGGAAAGGAGTATGCCAAGGCTGTATATTGTCACCCCTGCTTATTTAACTCATATGCAGAGTACATCATGAGAGACCCTGGCTGGATGAAGCACAAGCTGGAATCAAGATTTCTGTGAGAAATATCAATAACCTCAGATATGCAAATGACACCACCCTTGTGGCAGAAAGTGAAGAGGAACTAAAAAGCCCTCTTGATGAAAGTGAAAGAGGAGAGTGAAAAAGTTAGCTTAAAGCTCAACATTCAGAAAACTAAGATCATGGCATCCGGTCCCATCACTTCATGGGAAACAGATGGGGAAACAATGGAAACAGTGTCAGACTTTATTTTTCTGGGCTCCAAGATCACTGCAGATGGTGATTGCAGCCGTGAAATTAAAAGACGCTTATTCCTTGGAAGGAGGGTTATGACCAACCTAGATAGCATATTAAAAAGCAGAGACACTATTTTGCCAACAAAGGTCCATCTAGTCAAGGCTATGGATTTTCTTTTTTTCTTTCTCTCTCTCTTTTTAATTTATGTATTCTTTTATTTTACTTTACAATACTGTATTGGTTTTGCCATACATTGACATGAATTCGCCACAGGTATACATGAGTTCCCAATCCTGAACCCCACCCCCTTACCTCTCTCCCCATATCATCTCTCTGGGTTATCCCAGTGCACCAGCCCAAGGAATCCTGTATCCTGTATCAAACCTAGACTGGCGATACGTTTCTTACATGATAGTATAAATGTTTCAATGCCATTCTCCCAATCATCCCACCCTCTCCCTCTCCCGCAGAGTCCAAAAGTCTCTTCTATACATCTGTGTCTCTTTTGCTGTCTCGCATACAGGGTTATCATTACCATCTTTCTAAATTCCATATATATGTGTTAGTATACTGTATTGGTGTTTTTCTTTCTGGCTTACTTCACTCTGTATAATAGGCTCCAGTTTCATCCAACTCATTAGAATGGATTCAAATGTATTCTTTTTAACGGCTGCGTAATACTCCATTGTGTATATGTACCACTGCTTTCTTATCCATTTATCTGCTGATGGATATCTAGGTTGCTTCCATGTCCTGGCTATTATAAACAGTGCTGTGATGAACATTGGGGTACATGTGTCTCTTTCAATTCTGGTTTCCTCGGTGTGTATGCCAAGCAGTGGGATTGCTGGGTCATAAGGCAGTTCTATTTCCAGTTTTTTAAGGAATCTCCACACTGTTCTCCATAGTGGCTGTACTAGCTTGCATTCCCACCAACAGTGTAAGAGGGTTCCCTTTTCTCCACACCCTCTCCAGCATTTCTTGCTTGTAGACTTTTGGATTGCAGCCATTCTGACTGGTGTGAAATGGTATCTCATTGTGGTCTTGATTTGCATTTCTCTGATCATGAGTGATGTTGAGCATCTTTTCATGTGTTTGTTAGCCATCTGTATGTCTTCTTTGGAGAAATGTCTGTTTAGTTCTTTGGCCCATTTTTTGATTGGGCCATTTATTTTTCTGGAACTGAGCTGCAGGAGTTGCTTGTATATTTTTTGAGATTAGTTGTTTGTCAGTTGCTTCATTTGCTATTATTTTCTCCCATTCTGAAGGCTGTCTTTTCACCTTGCTTATAGTTTCCTTTGTTGTGCAGAAGCTTTTAATTTTAATTAGGTCCCATTTGTTTATTTTTGCTTTTATTTCCAGTATTCTGGGAGGTGGATCATAGAGGATCCTGCTGTGATTTATGTCGGAGAGTGTTTTGCCTATGTTCTCCTCTAGGAGTTTTATAGTCTCTGGTCTTACATTTAGATCTTTAATCCATTTTGAGTTTATTTTTCTGTATGGTGTTAGAAAGTGTTCTAGTTTCATTCTTTTACAAGTGGTTGACCAGATTTCCCAGCACCACTTGTTAAAGAGATTTTCTTTTCTCCATTGTATATTCTTGCCTCGTTTGGTTAAAGATAAGGTGTCCATAGGTGTGTGGATTTTATCTCTGGGCTTTCTATTTTGTTCCATTGATCTATATTTCTGTCTTTGTGCCAGTACCATACTGTCTTGATGACTGTGACTTTGTAGTAGAGCCTGAAGTCAGGCAGGTTGATTCCTCCAGTTCCATTCTTCTTTCTCAACATTGCTTTGGCTATTCGAGGTTTTTTTGTATTTCCATAGAAATTGTGAAATTATTTGTTCTAGCTCTGTGAAAAATACCACTGGTAGCTTGATAGGGATTGCATTGAATCTATAGATGCTCTGGGTAGTATACTCATTCTCACTATATTGATTCTTCTGATCCATGAACATGGTATATTTCTCCATCTGTTAGTGTCCTCTTTGATTTCTCTCACCAGTGTTTTATAGTTTTCTATATATAAGTATTTAGTTTCTTTAGGTAGATATATTCCTAAGTAGTTTATTCTTTTCGTTGCAATGGTGAATGGAATTGTTTCCTTAACTTCTTTTTCTACTTTCTCATTATTAGTGTATAGGAATGCAAGCGATTTCTGGGTGTTGATTTTATATCCTGAAACTTTACTATATTCATTGATTAGTTCTAGTAATTTTCTGGTGGAGTCTTTAGGGTTTTCTATGTAGAGGATCATGTCATCTGCAAGCAGTGAGAGTTTTACTTCTTCTTTTCCAATTTTGATTCCTTTTATTTCTTTTTCTGCTCTGATTGCTGTGGCCAAAACCTCCAGAACTATGTTGAATAGTAGCGGTGAAAGTGGGCACCTTGTCTTGTTCCTGACTTTAGGGGAAATGCTTTCATTTTTCACCATTGAGGATAATGTTTGCTGTGGGGTTTGTCATATATAGCTTTTTATTATGTTGAGGTATGTTCCTTCTATTCCTGCTTTCTGGAGAGCTTTTTATCATAAATGGATGTTGAATTTTGTCAAAGATAATCATATGGCTTTTATTTTTTAATTTGTTAATGTGTGAATTACATTGATTAATTTGTGGATGTTGAAGAATCCTTGCATCCCTGGGATAAAGCCCACTTGGTCATGGTGTATGATCTTTTTAATGTGTTTTGGATTCTGATTGCTAGAATTTTTGTTAAGGATTTTTGCATCTATGTTCATCAGTGATATTGGCCTGTAATTTTCTTTTTTTGTGTGCATCTTTGTCAGGTTTTGGTATTAGGGTGATGGTGGCCTCATAGAATGAGTTTGGAAGTTTACCTTCCTCTGCAATTTTCTGGAAGAGTTTGAGTAGATAGGTGTTAGCTCTTCTCCAAATTTTTGGTAGAATTCAGCTGTGAAGCCGTCTGGACCTGGGCTTTTGTTTGCTGGAAGATTTCTGATTACAGTTTCAATTTCCGTGCTTGTGATGGGTCTGTTAAGATTTTCTATTTCTTCTGGTTCAGTTTTGGAAAGTTGTACTTTTCTAAGAATTTGTCCATTTCTTCCACGTTGTCCATTTTATTGGCATATAGTTGCTGATAGTAGTCTCTTATGATCCTTTGTATTTCTGTGTTGTCTGTTGTGATCTCTCCATTTTCATTTCTAATTTTATTGATTTGATTTTTCTCCCTTTGTTTCTTGATGAGTCTGGCTAATGGTTTGTCAGTTTTTTATTTATCCTTTCAAAGAACCAGCTTTTGGCTTTGTTGATTTTTGCTATGGTCTCTTTTGTTTCTTTTGCATTTATTTCTGCCCTAATTTTTAAGATTTCTTTCCTTCTACTAACCCTGGGGTTCTCCATTTCTTCCTTTTCTAGTTGCTTTAGGTGTAGAGTTAGGTTATTTATTTGACTTTTTTTCTTGTTTCTTGAGGTATGCCTGTATTGCTATGAACTTTCCCCTTAGCACTGCTTTTATAGTGTCCACAGGTTTTGGGTTGTTGTGTTTTCATTTTCATTTGTTTCTATGCATATTTTGATTTCTTTTTTGATTTCTTCTGTGATTTGTTGGTTATTCAGAAGTGTGTTGTTCAGCCTCCATATGTTGGAGCTTTTAATAGTTTTTCTCCTGTAATTGAGATCTAATCTTAATGCATTGTGGTCAGAAAAGATGCTTGGAATGATTTCAATTTTTTTGAATTTATCAAGGCTAGATTTATGGCCCAGGATGTGATCTATCCTGGAGAAGGTTCCGTGAGCACTTGAGAAAAAGTGAAATTCATTGTTTTGGGGTGAAATGTCCTATAGATATCAATTAGGTCTAACTGGTCTATTGTATCATTTAAAGTTTGTGTTTCTTTGTTAATTTTCTGTTTAGTTGATCTGTCCATAGGTGTGAGTGGGGTATTAAAGTCTCCCACTATTATGTGTTATTGTTAATTTCCCCTTTCATACTTGTTAGCATTTGTCTTACATATTGCGGTGCTCCTATGTTGGGGGCATATATATTTATAATTGTTATATCTTCTTCTTGGATTGATCCTTTGATCATTATGTAGTGGCCTTCTTTGTCTCTTTTCACAGCCTTTGTTTTAAAGTCTATTTTATCTGATATGAGTATTGCTACTCCTGCTTTCTTTTGGTCTCTATTTGCAGGAATATCTTTTTCCAGCCCTTCACTTTCAGTCTGTATGTGTCCCTTGTTTTGAGGTGGGTCTCTTGTAGACAACATATATAGGGGTCTTGTTTTTGTATCCATTCAGCCAGTCTTTGTCTTTTGGTTGGGCCATTCAACCCATTTACGTTTAAGGTAATTATTGATAAGTATGATCCCGTTGCCATTTACTTTATTGTTTTGGGTTCGGGTTTATACACCTTTTTTGTGTTTCCTGTCTAGAGAATATCTTTTAGCATTTGTTGGAGAGCTGGTTTGGTGGTGCTGAATTCTCTCAGCTTTTGCTTGTCTGTAAAGCTTTTGATTTCTCCTTCATATTTGAATGAGATCCTTGCTGGGTACAGTAATCTGGGCTGTAGGTTATTTTCTTTCATCACTTTAAGTATGTCTTGCCATTCCCTCCTGGCCTGAAGAGTTTCTATTGAAAGATCAGCTGTTATCCTTATGGGAATCCCCTTGTGTGTTATTTGTTGTTTTTCCCTTGCTGCTTTTAATATTTTTTCTTTGTGTTTGATCTTTGTTAATTTGATTAATATGTGTCTTGGGGTGTTTTGCCTTGGGTTTATCCTGTTTGGGACTCTCTGGTTTCTTGGACTTGGGTGATTATTTCCTTCCCCATTTTAGGGAAGTTTTCAACTATTATCTCCTCAAGTATTTTCTCATGGTCTTTCTTTTTGTCTTCTTCTTCTGGGACTCCTATAATTCGAATGTTGGAGCATTTCATATTGTCCTGGAGGTCTCTGAGATTGTCCTCATTTCTTTTAATTCTTTTTCTTTTTTCCTCTCTGATTCATTTATTTCTACCATTCTATTTTCTATTTCACTAATCCTATCCTGCCTCCATTATTCTACTATTTGTTGCCTCCAGAGTGTTTCTGATCTCATTTATTGCATTATTCATTATATATTGACTCTTTTTTTATTTATTCTAGGTCCTTGTTAAACCTTTCTTGCATCTTCTCAATCTTTGTCTCCAGGCTATTTATCTGTGATTCCATTTTGATTTCAAGATTTTGGATCATTTTCACTATCAATATTCAGAATTCTTTATCAGGTAGATTCCCTATCTCTTCCTCTTTTGTTTTGTTTGGTGGGCATTTCTCCTGTTCCTTTACCTGCTGGGTATTCCTCTGTCTCTTCATCTTGGTTATATTGCTGCGTTTGGGGTGGCCTTTCTGTATTCTGGTAATTTGTGGAGTTCTCTTTATTATGGAGTTTTCCTCGCTGTGGGTGGGGTTTGTATCAGTGGCTTGCCAAAGGTTTCTTGGTTAGGGAAGCTTGTGTCGGAGTTCTGGTGGGTGGAGCTTGGATTTCTTCTCTCTGGAGTGCAATGAAGTGTCCAGTAATGAGTTATGAGATGTCAATGGTTTTGGAGTAACTTGACCTGCCTGTATATTGAAGCTCAGGGTGTGTTCTGTGTTGCTGGAGAATTTGCGTGGTATGTCTTGCTCTGGAACTTTTGGCCCTCGGGTGGTGCTTGGTTTCAGTGTAGGTATGGAGGCATTTTGATGAGCTCCTATCTTAATGTTCCCTGGAGTCAGGAGTTCTCTGATGTTCTCAGGATTTGGACTTAAGCTCCCTGCTTCTGGTTTTCAGTCTTATTTTTACAGTAGCCTCAAGACTTCTCATCTATGCAGCACCGATGATAAAACATCTAGGTTAAAGATGAAAAGTTTCTCCACAGTGAGGGACACCCAGAGAGGTTCACAGAGTTACATGGAGAAGAGAAGAGGGAGGGGGAGTTGGAGGTGACTGGAATGAGATGAGGTGGATCAAAAGAGGAGAGAGCAAGCTAGCCAGTAATCACTTCCTTATGTGCGCTCCACAGTCTGGACCGCTCAGAGATGTTCACGGAGTTATACAGAGAAGAGGAGAGGGAGGAAGGAGACAGAGGTGGCCAGGAGGATAAAAGAGGGAAATGAAAAGGAGAGAGACAGATCCAGCCAGTAACCAGTTCCCTAAGTGTTCTCCACTGTCTGGAACACAAAGATTCACAGAGTTGGGTAGAGAAGAGAAGGGGGAGGGAGGAGACAGAGGCAACCTGGTGGAGAAAAGAGTCCAAAGGAGGAGAGAGTAGTCAAGCCAGTAATCTCACTCCAAGTAAAAATGGGTACAGAAGACTGGGTTTTTAAAGGTACAAAATTGTTAACAAATACCAAAAAGCAAAGATTAAAAATCTAGAGAAGAGGTTGGATTTTAAAAATAATGTTTAAAGAAAAAAAAAGAAGAAGAAGAAAAAAAAAACAAAGTCACAAGAATTATTAAAAACAACAACAACCACAAAATATATACATGGTGTTTGCTTTAAAAATAGGGTCTTTTTTTTTTTGAAAAGTAATAGTAGGTTATAAAAATAAAAATTAAAGGAGAAATAGAGGACTTAAAAATTAAAAAAAATGTTAAAAAAAAGAAGGAAAAAAGAATGATCGTAAAAATAGTAAACATATATCTGGGACTTTCTCTGGTTTTGTTGTGGGCAGTGTGGGGTCAGTTCATTTTCGGATAGTTCCTTGGTCCGCTTATATTTCTCAAGATCTATAGGCCCCTTCCTATGTAGTCGGTACTAACGACAGGGTTTTAATCTATTGCACCTGTCACTTCCAAGGCGTTCCTCTGTTTTAGCTTCTTCTGTTTGCTGGTCTCTTCGTGTCTGATTTTCGCCCTGACACAAGGGGGCGGTGGTGGACACTTTTTTTAGGCTCATTTGTTCAGTCACACTGTGGGGAGGGAGGGATGCTGCAAAACAATAACACTGGCGTGTGCTCGCAGTGTCTCAGCCACGTTGGACCTGCCCTGCTCATGGCGCACACCGCTCAGGCTCTAGGTTGCTCTGCAGGAACCGTCTGAGGCCGGCCCTGGGCTGCATGCACCTCCCGGTCTAAGCCGCTCAGGCTCAGGCACTCAGGTAGTCCTCAGAGGCACAGACTCGGTTGGGGGCCTGTGTTTGTGCCCTTCCCAGGTCCGAGCAGCTCAGGTGTTTGGCGAGCACAGTCACTGCGACTTATCGCCTTTCCCATCCCTGCTGCTCAGTTTTCTGGGAGTACAATGGCGCCCCTTCTCCAGCGGATGGTGACTGTCCAGAACCCAAAGAAGTCTTAGTTAGCAAAGAAGCCTGTTGCAGTTTGGTGTTAATGTCTCTCTGGGCTGTGATTACCCCCTTCCAGCCCTTCTGGCTCTGGCTACCTGTCGCCGGAGGGGATGGTCTGCGGCTGGCTAATTCTGTTCCATCCTTTCTTCTGTGTGTGGACCTGGCGGTGTCTTATGTTAGAGCTTTTCGCGTGGTAGCTATCCCACAGTCTGGTTTGCTAGCCCAAGTTAGTTCGCTCTGGTTACGCTGGGGCATTCTGGCCTGGTTCTTAAAAAGCACTGCAGCCCGCGCCTCCCTGCCCAGCCCCCGCTTGCTAGTGGCAGATGCAGGCATCTGCGCTGCTTCTCCACTGGGGAGTTACCGTTGGGCTCGTAATCTGTTGGTTTTAATTATTGATTTATTTTTCCTCCCTGTTATGTTGCCTCTGTGCTTCCAAGGCTCACCACAGACGCGGCAGTGAGAGTGTTTCCTGGTGTTTGGAAACCTCTCTTTTTAAGACTCCCTTCATGGGACAGAGCTCCCTCCCTACCTCTTTTGTCTCTTTTTTCATCTTTTATATTTTTTCCTGCTTGTTTTGAAGACAATGATCTGCTTTTCTGGGTGCCTGATGTCCTCTGCCAGCATTCAGAAGTTGTTTTGTGGAATTTACTCAGCGCTGAAATGTTCTTTTGATGAATTTGTGAGGGAAAAAGTGGTCTCCCCGTCCTATTCCTCCACCATCTTAGGACCATCCCAAGGCTATGGTTTTTCCAGTAGTCATGTATGGATGTGAGAGTTGGACTGTGAAAAAAGCTGAGTGCCGAAGAAGTGATGCGTTTGAACTGTGGTGTTGGAGAAGACTCTTGAGAGTCCCTTGGACTGCAAGGATATCCAACCAGTCCATTTAAAAGGAGATCAGTCCTAGGTGTTCTTTGGAAGGAATGATGCTAAACCTTAAACTCCAGTACTTTAGCCACCTCATGCGAAGAGTTGACTCATTGGAAAAGAGTGGAGAGAAAGAAGTGGAGAAAAGAGGAATGTGGTCTATATGGGGAAGGATGGAGGGCCCTTCCAAGGAGTGACAAGGACTGCCTGGAGGATGCCCCTGGGCCTAGCTCTCTTCTCTGTGACCTTAGGGATAGACCCTGCCCTCCTGCACCCCTGAGCCCTGTGCCCAGCTTAGAGATGCACCCCCTTGGAGACCTAGGAGATGGAAGAATTGTCATGAGCCACAGAGATACACATGAGAAGCTTGAGTGGTGGGGCGGAGAAGTGCCCCGGAGGCTGTGCCCAACAATGCTGAGGGCCTCCAGGGACAGGGTATGTGCTTGGCTCTGGGTCCAGGAGGCACAGTTCTAGGAACATCAAGTACAGCTGAGGGGACAGGAGCAACTTATTTCAAACCACACAGGTGCTGCAGCTGAGGGCAGCCACCCACAGCATGGCAGGGGCATGGGGTCTGGAAGGCATGTGTGGGCAGTGTTTAGGCCCTGTTCACCCCAAGGCCCTGCTGTCAGTCAGAGCCTTCCCCAGGCCTCCCCCCAGGACCAGTCCTGCCCTGGGAAGGGCCCACAGGCCCAGGATGCTGTGGTCAGAAGCATCCCCTCAGTCAAGCTCAGCCCAGCAGGGGGAACTCTCACCCCCCCACCTCCACCGCCTTCTTGCAGAGCTTCACCCTACCCCATCCCCACTGGTCCAGGCCCCCTCCAACTACAAGACTATGCCAGGCCCCTTCTTGGCCCCTTCGTTGGCCTCTACTGTGGAGCCTGACTCCCGAGATGGGTGGGGTGCAGGTGGGGTCTCAAGTCTTCCCTGCCTGCTGTGCAGGGCATACCTGCATCACCTCACCCTGGGCCCCCCACAGAGCCCAGGCACTGGTCACTACATCCTGCAGCCCGAGGGCAGCTGCAGCCTGAGATAGCAGGCCAGGGAGGCCACAGGACCCTCAAGGTCAGGATCGGGGGTCACAGCCCATATCTAGAGGTCCCCAGCTGACATGCACTGTGCTGTCCAGAGCAGGGGCTCAGGTAGGTGAACTGAATGCCTGTCTCAGCTCCACCTGAGCCCTCTGCTGCTCTTTTCCTTCCATTTTCCATATTCTGCAGCACCTGGCCTTCCTTGCTTGTCCCTCACAGTTGCATGGGGCATTCTTGTGTGAAACAAGCTCGCCCTGCCTAAGAGCCATCCAGGCCATGTGCACAGAGCACAAGGAGACAAACAACAGGGTTCTGAGGATGGGAGGGGTGAGAGCCCAGGGGATGCTGGAGAGACACGTCAACACCTGCCCCAGAAGAGGCAGCAGCAAGACTGGCTGGAGGCATGTGGCTGGCCACAACAGGGCCTTGCCTGGGAGCAGGCAGGAGCAGAAGGCCAGGGAACACCACCCTCTTATCACCACTAACAATGTGCCTCACAGCCCTCAACTGCATTTCTGGATTGTTACTTCGAGCCACATGCCTCCAGCCAGTGCTGTGGCTGTCTCCAGGGCCTGGGCCATGCGATATGTGGCCCTGGCCTGGAATCCTTGTACCTCCGAGGAGAAGCTGGGGCACTTTGGACAAGTCTCTAAAGCCGCCCTGTCCTCAGCAGGAGCAGAATGGTCCTAACAGTGCCCACCTCCCCCCAGGGCTCCTCTGAGGACTCAAACAGTGAGTGTGGGCCCAAGGGGTCAGCCCGTGGCCTGGTTGCAGTCAGTGCTCAGAGATGCAAGCTCTTGGTGTGGGGCTGACTCTTCTCCCAGGCTGTAAATCCTTCAGCACCTAAGTAGTGGTGCAGGGCCATTAGTACCTGGTTTCTGCCATCCCTTATTTGACCAAGTGGGATCATGGCTCTCAGGCTGCCTTGTGGGAATGCCAAGGAAGGCACTGTGATGAGCAGTGCACAGAAGCACAGTGTGGTGGGCATACAGAGAGGGGATCACCCTATTAAAAGGCCCAGGTGGGCTTGCAGTAGGACACTTGGATCTGGCCTCAGGGACAGGGTCAGTATCCAGTCCTCAGCAGCACAATGTGTCCTGGGACAGAGCCCGGGTCACAGGGTTTCTCAGTGGTAATCTGGGCTGGCTTGAAGCTGTGATGAGAGAAATTGGCCCCAGTCATACACACTCTGGCATAGGGAAGCAACCTAAGGGCTAATCTTCCATCTTTGTGATAGGGACCAGGTGCTGGGGGATAGGGAGATATGGCTTTCTATTGTGAGAATGGGAGCCGTGAGTTTGAGCCCAGGTGGGTATCTGGGGAAGAAACAGGGCACCTGAGGTAATTACCGGCCAAGTGCTCATGGGAAGGACTCCCAACCAAGCCCAGGGGTAGCAGGCTCAGAATCTGGAGGCAGGCCCTGCTTCAGCTCAAGGAGGAGGAGATAGGCTCTGGAGCAGAATGGTATCCTTGAGAAGAGATCACCCCAAAATGGGGAAAATCTGATAGCAGAGCCAGCTCCCGGTGCAGGGCCATGTCTGCCCAGGGAGGAATGTCAGGTACACAACTCTGGGGGCCCCATCAGCCAGGAGGTGTGTGGTCCCTCTGCCAGGCCTGGAGAAGTGTTTCTAGATTATCTGCTTTTAAAC
>NW_017209002.1:0-40518 GCF_001704415.2 Capra hircus | reverse complement strand
CATCTCGAGGCTAATCACATACTAACATCTGGAACTTCAAAGGGTCTTCACACCCTTGCTGCAACTCAAGAAAGTTCCCCGACATACCCGTCTCCACTCGATAAGGAAGCACGAGAGTTCCGCCATATCCAGAGAGCCCCGTTTCCTGCTCCTAGACACGAGGAGGGATCCTTTCCCTGCGTGGTCGGGAAAGAATTCCCGGCATTACCCGTCGTATCTCAAGAAGAGGCGCTCTGCACAGGAAAGGCCAGAGAAACTCCAGGTCGTGCCACCATTCCAGAGTCACCCAGATGTCTCAGTCCATTCCAGGGAAACCTGTTTTCCCTGCACTGCCTCGACTTTCAAGCCGAGGATCGACTCACAAAACGGTGGCACGTGGACAGCTCTGTGGGAAAGCCTTCGTGGGAAAGCATCGAGGGAAAGACACAGATCCCTTGATCCACGCGAAAGAGAAGCATGACACTGCTGCTACCAGATTCGGGAGGAAATCGCACGTGCATGGCCCCACTCGAGATGAGGACTGACTCCCCTGGGAGACTCCAGAAGTACCCCAAGATCCATGTCAGCACTGGCAGAGGAATGCTCAGGTTCCGGCAAGGACTCCACACAAGTCTAGACCCCGGAATCTACGGGAGAGGAATCCGAGAGGCCCCAGAGCAATTCCCATGGGGACTGGCCTTTCGTGAGGGCACCAGGGTGGGTCCCTGAGGTCCCCATCGTAAGTCGAGAGCACCTGCCGCAACTCGAGAAAATCCAGGAGGTTCCCCAATCCAGGCGAGATGAGGCCCATTTCCGCTGAGGCAACAAGGGGTAATCACACTTAAACTCTGGAACTTCCAAAGGGTCCTTCACACCCTTGCTGCAACTCAAGAAGTTCCCTGACATACCCGTCTCTACTCAAGAGGATCCCAAGGGTCCCGCCCATATCCAGAGTGCCCCGTTTCCGCCTGCTAGCTCGAGAGGAGGGGATCCTTTCCCTGCGTGGTCGGGAAAGAATTCCCGGCGTTCCCGTCGCATCTCAAGAGGAGGCGCTCTCTACAGGAATGGCGAGAGGAAACTCCAGGGTCGTGCCACCATTCCCAGAGTCTCCCAGATGTCTCAGTCCATTCCAGGAAACCTGTTTTCCCTGCACTGTCTCGACTTTCTAGCCGAGAATGGACTCACACACACGTGGGCACGTGGGACATCCCTGTGGGAAAACTCGTGGGAAAGCCTCGTGGGAAGCCTCGAGGGAACCACAGATCCCTTGATCCAGGCGAAGGATGCCTGACACTGCTGCTACAGCTCGGGAGGAAAGCTCACGTGCATGCCCCACTCGAGACGAGGACTGACTCCCCTGGGGAGACTCCAGAAGTACCCCAAGAAGCATGTCAGCACTGAAGAGGAATCCTCAGATTCCGGCACCGAAGCCACACAAGGTCTTAGGCCCGGCATCGACGGGAGAGGAAACCCGAGAGGCACCCGAGCAAACTCGCATGGGGACTGCTTTTCTGAGGCCACCAGAGCGGGTCCCTGAGGTCCCGTCGTTAAGTCGAGAGCACCTGTCGCAACTCGAGAAATCCAGGAGGTTCTCCCTCCAGGCGAGATGAGGCCATTTCCGCTGAGACGTCTCGAGGCTAATCAAACCTAACCTTATGAACTTCCAAAGGGTCCTTCACACCCTTGCTGCAACTCAAGAGTTCCCCGACATACCCGTCTCCACTCGGAGGAAGCAGGAAAGTCCCGCCCACATCCAGAGGAGCCACGTTTCCTCCTCATTGCTCGAGAGGTTGATCCTTTCCCTGCGTGGTCGGAAAGAATTCGGCGCATTCCCGTCCCACATCAAGAGGAGGCGCTCTCCAGAGGAAAGAGAGGAACTCCAGAGTCGTGCCCCCATTCCCAGAGTCCCCCAGATGTCTCAGTCCATTCCAGGGAAACCTGTATTCCCTGCACTGCTCGACTTTCAAGCCGAGGATCGACTCACACCACAGTGGCACGTGGACAGCCCTGTGGGAAAGCCTCGTGGGAAAGCCTCTTGCGAAAGCCTCGAGGCAAAGCCACAGATCAGTTGATACACGCGAAGGAAGCGTGACACTGCTGCTACAGCTCGGGAGGAAAGCGCACGTGTATGCCCCCACTCGAGTAGAGGACTGACTGCCCTGGGGAGACTCCAGAAGTACCCCAAGATCCATGTCAGCACTGGAGAGGAATCCTCAGGTTCCGGCACCGACTCCACACAAGATCTTAGGCCCTGGCATCGACGGGAAGAGGAATCCCGAGAGGCCCCCGAGCAACTCGCATGGGGACTGGCCTTTCCTGAGGCCACCAGAACGGGTCCCTGAGGTCCCCGTCGTAAGTGAGAGCACTGCCCGCAATCTTAGAAAATCCAGGAGGTTCTCTCCTCCAGGCGAGATGAGGCCCATTTCTGCTGAGGCATCTTCGAGGCTAATCACATCTAAACATCTGGACTTCCAAAGGGTCCTTCACACCCTTGCTGCAACTCAAGAAGTTCCCCGACATACCCGTCTCCACTCGATAGAAGGCACGAGAGTTCCGCCCATATCCAGAGGAGCCCCGTTTCCTCCCTCCTAGACCGAAGAGGAGGGATCCTTTCCCTGCGTGGTCGGGAAAGAATTCCCGGCATTACCGTCGTATCTCAAGAAGAGGCGCTCTGCACAGGAAAGGCCAGAGAAACTCCAGGGTCGTGCCACCTTCCCAGAGTCACCCAGATGTCTCAGTCCATTCCAGGGAAACCTGTTTTCCCTGCACTGCCTCGACTTTCAAGCCGAGATCGACTCACAAAACGGTGGCACGTGGACAGCTCTGTGGGAAAGCCTCGTGGGAAAGCATCGAGGGAAAGACACAGATCCCTTGATCCACGCGAAGAGAAGCATGACACTGCTGCTACAGATCGGGAGGAAATCGCACGTGCATGGCCCCACTCGAGATGAGGACTGACTCCCCTGGGGAGACTCCAGAAGTACCCAAGATCCATGTCAGCACTGGAGGAGGAATGCTCAGGTTCCGGCACGGACTCCACACAAGGTCTAGACCCCGGAATCTACGGGAGAGGAATCCCGAGAGGCCCCAGAGCAATTCCCATGGGGACTGGCCTTTCCTGGAGGGCACCAGGGTGGGTCCCTGAGGTCCCCATCGTAAGTCGAGAGCACCTGCCGCAACTCGAGAAAATCCAGGAGGTTCCCCAATCCAGGCGAGATGAGGCCCATTTCCGCTGAGGCAACAAGGGGGTAATCACACTTAAACTCTGGAACTTCCAAAGGGTCCTTCACACCCTTGCTGCAACTCAAGAAGTTCCCTGACATACCCGTCTCTACTCAAGAGGATCCAAGGGCCCGCCCATATCCAGAGTGGCCCGTTTCCGCCTGCTAGCTCGAGAGGAGGATCCTTTCCCTGCGTGGTCGGGAAAGAATTCCGCGGCGTTCCGTCGCATCTCAAGAGGGCGCTCTCTACAGGAATGGCGAGAGGAACTCCAGGGTCGTGCCACCATTCCCAGAGTCTCCCAGATGTCTCAGTCCATTCCAGGGAAACCTGTTTTCCCTGCACTGTCTCGACTTTCTAGCCGAGAATGGACTCACACCACGGTGGCACGTGGGACATCCCTGTGGGAAAACCTCGTGGGAAAGCCTCGTGGGAAAGCCTCGAGGGAAAGCACAGATCCCTTGATCCAGGCGAAGGGATGCCTGACACTGCTGCTACAGCTCGGGAGGAAAGCTCACGTGCATGCCCCCACTCGAGACGAGGACTGACTCCCCTGGGGAGACTCCAGAAGTACCCCAAGAAGCATGTCAGCACTGAAGAGGAATCCTCAGATTCCGGCACGAAGCCACACAAGGTCTTAGGCCCCGGCATCGACGGGAGAGGAAACCCGAGAGGCACCCGAGCAACTCGCATGGGGACTGGCCTTTTCTGAGGCCACCAGAGCGGGTCCCTGAGGTCCCCGTCGTAAGTCGAGAGCACCTGTCGCAACTCGAGAAAATCCAGGAGGTTCTCCCCTCCAGGCGAGATGAGGCCCATTTCCGCTGAGACGTCTCGAGGCTAATCAAACCTAACCTATGGAACTTCCAAAGGGTCCTTCACACCCTTGCTGCAACTCAAGAAGTTCCCCGACATACCCGTCTCCACTCGAGAGGAAGCAGGAAAGTCCCGCCCACATCCAGAGGAGCCACGTTTCCTCCTCATTGCTCGAGAGGTTTGATCCTTTCCCTGCGTGGTCGGGAAAGAATTCGCGGCATTCCCGTCCCACATCAAGAGGAGGCGCTCTCCAGAGGAAAAACGAGAGGAACTCCAGAGTCGTGCCCCCATTCCCAGAGTCCCCCAGATGTCTCAGTCCATTCCAGGGAAACCTGTATTCCCTGCACTGCCTCGACTTTCAAGCCGAGGATCGACTCACACCACAGTGGCACGTGGGACAGCCCTGTGGGAAAGCCTCGTGGGAAAGCCTCTTGCGAAAGCCTCGAGGCAAAGCCACAGATCAGTTGATACACGCGAAGGAAGCGTGACACTGCTGCTACAGCTCGGGAGGAAAGCGCACGTGTATGCCCCCACTCGAGTAGAGGACTGACTGCCCTGGGGAGACTCCAGAAGTACCCCAAGATCCATGTCAGCACTGGAGAGGAATCCTCAGGTTCCGGCACCGACTCCACACAAGATCTTAGGCCCTGGCATCGACGGGAGAGGAATCCCGAGAGGCCCCCGAGCAACTCGCATGGGGACTGGCCTTTCCTGAGGCCACCAGAACGGGTCCCTGAGGTCCCCGTCGTAAGTTGAGAGCACCTGCCGCAACTCTAGAAAATCCAGGAGGTTCTCTCCTCCAGGCGAGATGAGGCCCATTTCTGCTGAGGCATCTCGAGGCTAATCACATCTAACATCTGGAACTTCCAAAGGGTCCTTCACACCCTTGCTGCAACTCAAGAAGTTCCCCGACATACCCGTCTCCACTCGATAGGAAGCACGAGAGTTCCGCCCATATCCAGAGGAGCCCCGTTTCCTCCTCCTAGACCGAGAGGAGGGATCCTTTCCCTGCGTGGTCGGGAAAGAATTCCCGGCATTACCGTCGTATCTCAAGAAGAGGCGCTCTGCACAGGAAAGGCCAGAGAAACTCCAGGGTCGTGCCACCATTCCCAGAGTCACCCAGATGTCTCAGTCCATTCCAGGGAAACCTGTTTTCCCTGCACTGCCTCGACTTTCAAGCCGAGGATCGACTCACAAAACGGTGGCACGTGGGACAGCTCTGTGGGAAAGCCTCGTGGGAAAGCATCGAGGGAAAGACACAGATCCCTTGATCCACGCGAAGAGAAGCATGACACTGCTGCTACAGATCGGGAGGAAATCGCACGTGCATGGCCCCACTCGAGATGAGGACTGACTCCCCTGGGGAGACTCCAGAAGTACCCCAAGATCCATGTCAGCACTGGAGAGGAATGCTCAGGTTCCGGCACGGACTCCACACAAGGTCTAGACCCCGGAATCTACGGGAGAGGAATCCCGAGAGGCCCCAGAGCAATTCCCATGGGGACTGGCCTTTCCTGAGGGCACCAGGGTGGGTCCCTGAGGTCCCCATCGTAAGTCGAGAGCACCTGCCGCAACTCGAGAAAATCCAGGAGGTTCCCCAATCCAGGCGAGATGAGGCCCATTTCCGCTGAGGCAACAAGGGGGTAATCACACTTAAACTCTGGAACTTCCAAAGGGTCCTTCACACCCTTGCTGCAACTCAAGAAGTTCCCTGACATACCCGTCTCTACTCAAGAGGATCCCAAGGGTCCCGCCCATATCCAGAGTGGCCCCGTTTCCGCCTGCTAGCTCGAGAGGAGGGATCCTTTCCCTGCGTGGTCGGGAAAGAATTCCCGGCGTTCCCGTCGCATCTCAAGAGGAGGCGCTCTCTACAGGAATGGCGAGAGGAACTCCAGGGTCGTGCCACCATTCCCAGAGTCTCCCAGATGTCTCAGTCCATTCCAGGGAAACCTGTTTTCCCTGCACTGTCTCGACTTTCTAGCCGAGAATGGACTCACACCACGGTGGCACGTGGGACATCCCTGTGGGAAAACCTCGTGGGAAAGCCTCGTGGGAAAGCCTCGAGGGAAAGCCACAGATCCCTTGATCCAGGCGAAGGGATGCCTGACACTGCTGCTACAGCTCGGGAGGAAAGCTCACGTGCATGCCCCCACTCGAGACGAGGACTGACTCCCCTGGGGAGACTCCAGAAGTACCCCAAGAAGCATGTCAGCACTGAAGAGGAATCCTCAGATTCCGGCACCGAAGCCACACAAGGTCTTAGGCCCCGGCATCGACGGGAGAGGAAACCCGAGAGGCACCCGAGCAACTCGCATGGGGACTGGCCTTTTCTGAGGCCACCAGAGCGGGTCCCTGAGGTCCCCGTCGTAAGTCGAGAGCACCTGTCGCAACTCGAGAAAATCCAGGAGGTTCTCCCCTCCAGGCGAGATGAGGCCCATTTCCGCTGAGACGTCTCGAGGCTAATCAAACCTAACCTATGGAACTTCCAAAGGGTCCTTCACACCCTTGCTGCAACTCAAGAAGTTCCCCGACATACCCGTCTCCACTCGAGAGGAAGCAGGAAAGTCCCGCCCACATCCAGAGGAGCCACGTTTCCTCCTCATTGCTCGAGAGGTTTGATCCTTTCCCTGCGTGGTCGGGAAAGAATTCGCGGCATTCCCGTCCCACATCAAGAGGAGGCGCTCTCCAGAGGAAAAACGAGAGGAACTCCAGAGTCGTGCCCCCATTCCCAGAGTCCCCCAGATGTCTCAGTCCATTCCAGGGAAACCTGTATTCCCTGCACTGCCTCGACTTTCAAGCCGAGGATCGACTCACACCACAGTGGCACGTGGGACAGCCCTGTGGGAAAGCCTCGTGGGAAAGCCTCTTGCGAAAGCCTCGAGGGCAAAGCCACAGATCAGTTGATACACGCGAAGGAAGCGTGACACTGCTGCTACAGCTCGGGAGGAAAGCGCACGTGTATGCCCCCACTCGAGTAGAGGACTGACTGCCCTGGGGAGACTCCAGAAGTACCCCAAGATCCATGTCAGCACTGGAGAGGAATCCTCAGGTTCCGGCACCGACTCCACACAAGATCTTAGGCCCTGGCATCGACGGGAGAGGAATCCCGAGAGGCCCCCGAGCAACTCGCATGGGACTGGCCTTTCCTGAGGCCACCAGAACGGGTCCCTGAGGTCCCGTCGTAAGTTGAGAGCACCTGCCGCAACTCTAGAAAATCCAGGAGGTTCTCCCTCCAGGCGAGATGAGGCCCATTTCTGCTGAGGCATCTCGAGGCTAATCACATCTAACATCTGGACTTCCAGGGAAGCCTGCTCCCCCAAAGCCGAGTCCCCATTCGACCCCTTTCCCCTCAGCCGAACCCTCCCAAGAAGCCCCCCGGCCGACCCACGCCACCCCGTCCTCCACTCGGACTTCCAGATGTGCTCGAGGAGGCCGAGGAGTGCCTCGCAGAAAGGGCCTCATCTCGCCTGGAGGAGGAACCTCCTGGATTTTCTCGAGTTGCGGCAGGTGCTCTCAGACTTACGACGGGGGACCTCAGGGACCCCGTCTGGTGGCCTCAGGAAAGGCCAGTCCCCATGCGAGTTGCTCGGGGGCCTCTCGGGATTCCTCTCCCGTCGATGCCAGGGCCTAAGATCTTGTGTGGAGTCGGTGCCGGAACCTGAGGATTCCTCTCCAGTGCTGACATGGATCTTGGGGTACTTCTGGAGTCTCCCCAGGGCAGTCAGTCCTCTACTCGAGTGGGGGCATACACGTGCGCTTTCCTCCCGAGCTGTAGCAGCAGTGTCACGCTTCCTTCGCGTGTATCAACTGATCTGTGGCTTTGCCTCGAGGCTTTCGCAAGAGGCTTTCCCACGAGGCTTTCCCACAGGGCTGTCCCACGTGCCACTGTGGTGTGAGTCGATCCTCGGCTTGAAAGTCGAGGCAGTGCAGGGAATACAGGTTTCCCTGGAATGGACTGAGACATCTGGGGGACTCTGGGAATGGGGGCACGACTCTGGAGTTCCTCTCGTTTTTCCTCTGGAGAGCGCCTCCTCTTGATGTGGGACGGGAATGCCGCGAATTCTTTCCCGACCACGCAGGGAAAGGATCAAACCTCTCGAGCAATGAGGAGGAAACGTGGCTCCTCTGGATGTGGGCGGGACTTTCCTGCTTCCTCTCGAGTGGAGACGGGTATGTCGGGGAACTTCTTGAGTTGCAGCAAGGGTGTGAAGGACCCTTTGGAAGTTCCATAGGTTAGGTTTGATTAGCCTCGAGACGTCTCAGCGGAAATGGGCCTCATCTCGCCTGGAGGGGAGAACCTCCTGGATTTTCTCGAGTTGCGACAGGTGCTCTCGACTTACGACGGGGACCTCAGGGACCCGCTCTGGTGGCCTCAGAAAAGGCCAGTCCCCATGCGAGTTGCTCGGGTGCCTCTCGGGTTTCCTCTCCCGTCGATGCCGGGGCCTAAGACCTTGTGTGGCTTCGGTGCCGGAATCTGAGGATTCCTCTTCAGTGCTGACATGCTTCTTGGGGTACTTCTGGAGTCTCCCCAGGGGAGTCAGTCCTCGTCTCGAGTGGGGGCATGCACGTGAGCTTTCCTCCCGAGCTGTAGCAGCAGTGTCAGGCATCCCTTCGCCTGGATCAAGGGATCTGTGGCTTTCCCTCGAGGCTTTCCCACGAGGCTTTCCCACGAGGTTTTCCCACAGGGATGTCCCACGTGCCACCGTGGTGTGAGTCCATTCTCGGCTAGAAAGTCGAGACAGTGCAGGGAAAACAGGTTTCCCTGGAATGGACTGAGACATCTGGGAGACTCTGGGAATGGTGGCACGACCCTGGAGTTCCTCTCGCCATTCCTGTAGAGAGCGCCTCCTCTTGAGATGCGACGGGAACGCCGGGAATTCTTTCCCGACCACGCAGGGAAAGGATCCCTCCTCTCGAGCTAGCAGGCGGAAACGGGGCCACTCTGGATATGGGCGGGACCCTTGGGATCCTCTTGAGTAGAGACGGGTATGTCAGGGAACTTCTTGAGTTGCAGCAAGGGTGTGAAGGACCCTTTGGAAGTTCCAGAGTTTAAGTGTGATTACCCCCTTGTTGCCTCAGCGGAAATGGGCCTCATCTCGCCTGGATTGGGGAACCTCCTGGATTTTCTCGAGTTGCGGCAGGTGCTCTCGACTTACGATGGGGACCTCAGGGACCCACCCTGGTGCCCTCAGGAAAGGCCAGTCCCCATGGGAATTGCTCTGGGGCCTCTCGGGATTCCTCTCCCGTAGATTCCGGGGTCTAGACCTTGTGTGGAGTCCGTGCCGGAACCTGAGCATTCCTCTCCAGTGCTGACATGGATCTTGGGGTACTTCTGGAGTCTCCCCAGGGGAGTCAGTCCTCATCTCGAGTGGGGCCATGCACGTGCGATTTCCTCCCGATCTGTAGCAGCAGTGTCATGCTTCTCTTCGCGTGGATCAAGGGATCTGTGTCTTTCCCTCGATGCTTTCCCACGAGGCTTTCCCACAGAGCTGTCCCACGTGCCACCGTTTTGTGAGTCGATCCTCGGCTTGAAAGTCGAGGCAGTGCAGGGAAAACAGGTTTCCCTGGAATGGACTGAGACATCTGGGTGACTCTGGGAATGGTGGCACGACCCTGGAGTTTCTCTGGCCTTTCCTGTGCAGAGCGCCTCTTCTTGAGATACGACGGTAATGCCGGGAATTCTTTCCCGACCACGCAGGGAAAGGATCCCTCCTCTCGGTCTAGGAGGAGGAAACGGGGCTCCTCTGGATATGGGCGGAACTCTCGTGCTTCCTATCGAGTGGAGACGGGTATGTCGGGGAACTTCTTGAGTTGCAGCAAGGGTGTGAAGGACCCTTTGGAAGTTCCAGATGTTAGATGTGATTAGCCTCGAGATGCCTCAGCAGAAATGGGCCTCATCTCGCCTGGAGGAGAGAACCTCCTGGATTTTCTAGAGTTGCGGCAGGTGCTCTCAACTTACGACGGGGACCTCAGGGACCCGTTCTGGTGGCCTCAGGAAAGGCCAGTCCCCATGCGAGTTGCTCGGGGGCCTCTCGGGATTCCTCTCCCGTCGATGCCAGGGCCTAAGATCTTGTGTGGAGTCGGTGCCGGAACCTGAGGATTCCTCTCCAGTGCTGACATGGATCTTGGGGTACTTCTGGAGTCTCCCCAGGGCAGTCAGTCCTCTACTCGAGTGGGGGCATACACGTGCGCTTTCCTCCCGAGCTGTAGCAGCAGTGTCACGCTTCCTTCGCGTGTATCAACTGATCTGTGGCTTTGCCTCGAGGCTTTCGCAAGAGGCTTTCCCACGAGGCTTTCCCACAGGGCTGTCCCACGTGCCACTGTGGTGTGAGTCGATCCTCGGCTTGAAAGTCGAGGCAGTGCAGGGAATACAGGTTTCCCTGGAATGGACTGAGACATCTGGGGGACTCTGGGAATGGGGGCACGACTCTGGAGTTCCTCTCGTTTTTCCTCTGGAGAGCGCCTCCTCTTGATGTGGGACGGGAATGCCGCGAATTCTTTCCCGACCACGCAGGGAAAGGATCAAACCTCTCGAGCAATGAGGAGGAAACGTGGCTCCTCTGGATGTGGGCGGGACTTTCCTGCTTCCTCTCGAGTGGAGACGGGTATGTCGGGGAACTTCTTGAGTTGCAGCAAGGGTGTGAAGGACCCTTTGGAAGTTCCATAGGTTAGGTTTGATTAGCCTCGAGACGTCTCAGCGGAAATGGGCCTCATCTCGCCTGGAGGGGAGAACCTCCTGGATTTTCTCGAGTTGCGACAGGTGCTCTCGACTTACGACGGGGACCTCAGGGACCCGCTCTGGTGGCCTCAGAAAAGGCCAGTCCCCATGCGAGTTGCTCGGGTGCCTCTCGGGTTTCCTCTCCCGTCGATGCCGGGGCCTAAGACCTTGTGTGGCTTCGGTGCCGGAATCTGAGGATTCCTCTTCAGTGCTGACATGCTTCTTGGGGTACTTCTGGAGTCTCCCCAGGGGAGTCAGTCCTCGTCTCGAGTGGGGGCATGCACGTGAGCTTTCCTCCCGAGCTGTAGCAGCAGTGTCAGGCATCCCTTCGCCTGGATCAAGGGATCTGTGGCTTTCCCTCGAGGCTTTCCCACGAGGCTTTCCCACGAGGTTTTCCCACAGGGATGTCCCACGTGCCACCGTGGTGTGAGTCCATTCTCGGCTAGAAAGTCGAGACAGTGCAGGGAAAACAGGTTTCCCTGGAATGGACTGAGACATCTGGGAGACTCTGGGAATGGTGGCACGACCCTGGAGTTCCTCTCGCCATTCCTGTAGAGAGCGCCTCCTCTTGAGATGCGACGGGAACGCCGGGAATTCTTTCCCGACCACGCAGGGAAAGGATCCCTCCTCTCGAGCTAGCAGGCGGAAACGGGGCCACTCTGGATATGGGCGGGACCCTTGGGATCCTCTTGAGTAGAGACGGGTATGTCAGGGAACTTCTTGAGTTGCAGCAAGGGTGTGAAGGACCCTTTGGAAGTTCCAGAGTTTAAGTGTGATTACCCCCTTGTTGCCTCAGCGGAAATGGGCCTCATCTCGCCTGGATTGGGGAACCTCCTGGATTTTCTCGAGTTGCGGCAGGTGCTCTCGACTTACGATGGGGACCTCAGGGACCCACCCTGGTGCCCTCAGGAAAGGCCAGTCCCCATGGGAATTGCTCTGGGGCCTCTCGGGATTCCTCTCCCGTAGATTCCGGGGTCTAGACCTTGTGTGGAGTCCGTGCCGGAACCTGAGCATTCCTCTCCAGTGCTGACATGGATCTTGGGGTACTTCTGGAGTCTCCCCAGGGGAGTCAGTCCTCATCTCGAGTGGGGCCATGCACGTGCGATTTCCTCCCGATCTGTAGCAGCAGTGTCATGCTTCTCTTCGCGTGGATCAAGGGATCTGTGTCTTTCCCTCGATGCTTTCCCACGAGGCTTTCCCACAGAGCTGTCCCACGTGCCACCGTTTTGTGAGTCGATCCTCGGCTTGAAAGTCGAGGCAGTGCAGGGAAAACAGGTTTCCCTGGAATGGACTGAGACATCTGGGTGACTCTGGGAATGGTGGCACGACCCTGGAGTTTCTCTGGCCTTTCCTGTGCAGAGCGCCTCTTCTTGAGATACGACGGTAATGCCGGGAATTCTTTCCCGACCACGCAGGGAAAGGATCCCTCCTCTCGGTCTAGGAGGAGGAAACGGGGCTCCTCTGGATATGGGCGGAACTCTCGTGCTTCCTATCGAGTGGAGACGGGTATGTCGGGGAACTTCTTGAGTTGCAGCAAGGGTGTGAAGGACCCTTTGGAAGTTCCAGATGTTAGATGTGATTAGCCTCGAGATGCCTCAGCAGAAATGGGCCTCATCTCGCCTGGAGGAGAGAACCTCCTGGATTTTCTAGAGTTGCGGCAGGTGCTCTCAACTTACGACGGGGACCTCAGGGACCCGTTCTGGTGGCCTCAGGAAAGGCCAGTCCCCATGCGAGTTGCTCGGGGGCCTCTCGGGATTCCTCTCCCGTCGATGCCAGGGCCTAAGATCTTGTGTGGAGTCGGTGCCGGAACCTGAGGATTCCTCTCCAGTGCTGACATGGATCTTGGGGTACTTCTGGAGTCTCCCCAGGGCAGTCAGTCCTCTACTCGAGTGGGGGCATACACGTGCGCTTTCCTCCCGAGCTGTAGCAGCAGTGTCACGCTTCCTTCGCGTGTATCAACTGATCTGTGGCTTTGCCTCGAGGCTTTCGCAAGAGGCTTTCCCACGAGGCTTTCCCACAGGGCTGTCCCACGTGCCACTGTGGTGTGAGTCGATCCTCGGCTTGAAAGTCGAGGCAGTGCAGGGAATACAGGTTTCCCTGGAATGGACTGAGACATCTGGGGGACTCTGGGAATGGGGGCACGACTCTGGAGTTCCTCTCGTTTTTCCTCTGGAGAGCGCCTCCTCTTGATGTGGGACGGGAATGCCGCGAATTCTTTCCCGACCACGCAGGGAAAGGATCAAACCTCTCGAGCAATGAGGAGGAAACGTGGCTCCTCTGGATGTGGGCGGGACTTTCCTGCTTCCTCTCGAGTGGAGACGGGTATGTCGGGGAACTTCTTGAGTTGCAGCAAGGGTGTGAAGGACCCTTTGGAAGTTCCATAGGTTAGGTTTGATTAGCCTCGAGACGTCTCAGCGGAAATGGGCCTCATCTCGCCTGGAGGGGAGAACCTCCTGGATTTTCTCGAGTTGCGACAGGTGCTCTCGACTTACGACGGGGACCTCAGGGACCCGCTCTGGTGGCCTCAGAAAAGGCCAGTCCCCATGCGAGTTGCTCGGGTGCCTCTCGGGTTTCCTCTCCCGTCGATGCCGGGGCCTAAGACCTTGTGTGGCTTCGGTGCCGGAATCTGAGGATTCCTCTTCAGTGCTGACATGCTTCTTGGGGTACTTCTGGAGTCTCCCCAGGGGAGTCAGTCCTCGTCTCGAGTGGGGGCATGCACGTGAGCTTTCCTCCCGAGCTGTAGCAGCAGTGTCAGGCATCCCTTCGCCTGGATCAAGGGATCTGTGGCTTTCCCTCGAGGCTTTCCCACGAGGCTTTCCCACGAGGTTTTCCCACAGGGATGTCCCACGTGCCACCGTGGTGTGAGTCCATTCTCGGCTAGAAAGTCGAGACAGTGCAGGGAAAACAGGTTTCCCTGGAATGGACTGAGACATCTGGGAGACTCTGGGAATGGTGGCACGACCCTGGAGTTCCTCTCGCCATTCCTGTAGAGAGCGCCTCCTCTTGAGATGCGACGGGAACGCCGGGAATTCTTTCCCGACCACGCAGGGAAAGGATCCCTCCTCTCGAGCTAGCAGGCGGAAACGGGGCCACTCTGGATATGGGCGGGACCCTTGGGATCCTCTTGAGTAGAGACGGGTATGTCAGGGAACTTCTTGAGTTGCAGCAAGGGTGTGAAGGACCCTTTGGAAGTTCCAGAGTTTAAGTGTGATTACCCCCTTGTTGCCTCAGCGGAAATGGGCCTCATCTCGCCTGGATTGGGGAACCTCCTGGATTTTCTCGAGTTGCGGCAGGTGCTCTCGACTTACGATGGGGACCTCAGGGACCCACCCTGGTGCCCTCAGGAAAGGCCAGTCCCCATGGGAATTGCTCTGGGGCCTCTCGGGATTCCTCTCCCGTAGATTCCGGGGTCTAGACCTTGTGTGGAGTCCGTGCCGGAACCTGAGCATTCCTCTCCAGTGCTGACATGGATCTTGGGGTACTTCTGGAGTCTCCCCAGGGGAGTCAGTCCTCATCTCGAGTGGGGCCATGCACGTGCGATTTCCTCCCGATCTGTAGCAGCAGTGTCATGCTTCTCTTCGCGTGGATCAAGGGATCTGTGTCTTTCCCTCGATGCTTTCCCACGAGGCTTTCCCACAGAGCTGTCCCACGTGCCACCGTTTTGTGAGTCGATCCTCGGCTTGAAAGTCGAGGCAGTGCAGGGAAAACAGGTTTCCCTGGAATGGACTGAGACATCTGGGTGACTCTGGGAATGGTGGCACGACCCTGGAGTTTCTCTGGCCTTTCCTGTGCAGAGCGCCTCTTCTTGAGATACGACGGTAATGCCGGGAATTCTTTCCCGACCACGCAGGGAAAGGATCCCTCCTCTCG
Source organism: Capra hircus (assembly GCF_001704415.2). NCBI lineage: Eukaryota > Metazoa > Chordata > Mammalia > Artiodactyla > Bovidae > Capra > Capra hircus. Next base: position 25,919 of record NW_017209002.1, on the reverse strand, counting down.
GTCTAGGAGGAGGAAACGGGGCTCCTCTGGATATGGGCGGAACTCTCGTGCTTCCTATCGAGTGGAGACGGGTATGTCGGGGAACTTCTTGAGTTGCAGCAAGGGTGTGAAGGACCCTTTGGAAGTTCCAGATGTTAGATGTGATTAGCCTCGAGATGCCTCAGCAGAAATGGGCCTCATCTCGCCTGGAGGAGAGAACCTCCTGGATTTTCTAGAGTTGCGGCAGGTGCTCTCAACTTACGACGGGGACCTCAGGGACCCGTTCTGGTGGCCTCAGGAAAGGCCAGTCCCCATGCGAGTTGCTCGGGGGCCTCTCGGGATTCCTCTCCCGTCGATGCCAGGGCCTAAGATCTTGTGTGGAGTCGGTGCCGGAACCTGAGGATTCCTCTCCAGTGCTGACATGGATCTTGGGGTACTTCTGGAGTCTCCCCAGGGCAGTCAGTCCTCTACTCGAGTGGGGGCATACACGTGCGCTTTCCTCCCGAGCTGTAGCAGCAGTGTCACGCTTCCTTCGCGTGTATCAACTGATCTGTGGCTTTGCCTCGAGGCTTTCGCAAGAGGCTTTCCCACGAGGCTTTCCCACAGGGCTGTCCCACGTGCCACTGTGGTGTGAGTCGATCCTCGGCTTGAAAGTCGAGGCAGTGCAGGGAATACAGGTTTCCCTGGAATGGACTGAGACATCTGGGGGACTCTGGGAATGGGGGCACGACTCTGGAGTTCCTCTCGTTTTTCCTCTGGAGAGCGCCTCCTCTTGATGTGGGACGGGAATGCCGCGAATTCTTTCCCGACCACGCAGGGAAAGGATCAAACCTCTCGAGCAATGAGGAGGAAACGTGGCTCCTCTGGATGTGGGCGGGACTTTCCTGCTTCCTCTCGAGTGGAGACGGGTATGTCGGGGAACTTCTTGAGTTGCAGCAAGGGTGTGAAGGACCCTTTGGAAGTTCCATAGGTTAGGTTTGATTAGCCTCGAGACGTCTCAGCGGAAATGGGCCTCATCTCGCCTGGAGGGGAGAACCTCCTGGATTTTCTCGAGTTGCGACAGGTGCTCTCGACTTACGACGGGGACCTCAGGGACCCGCTCTGGTGGCCTCAGAAAAGGCCAGTCCCCATGCGAGTTGCTCGGGTGCCTCTCGGGTTTCCTCTCCCGTCGATGCCGGGGCCTAAGACCTTGTGTGGCTTCGGTGCCGGAATCTGAGGATTCCTCTTCAGTGCTGACATGCTTCTTGGGGTACTTCTGGAGTCTCCCCAGGGGAGTCAGTCCTCGTCTCGAGTGGGGGCATGCACGTGAGCTTTCCTCCCGAGCTGTAGCAGCAGTGTCAGGCATCCCTTCGCCTGGATCAAGGGATCTGTGGCTTTCCCTCGAGGCTTTCCCACGAGGCTTTCCCACGAGGTTTTCCCACAGGGATGTCCCACGTGCCACCGTGGTGTGAGTCCATTCTCGGCTAGAAAGTCGAGACAGTGCAGGGAAAACAGGTTTCCCTGGAATGGACTGAGACATCTGGGAGACTCTGGGAATGGTGGCACGACCCTGGAGTTCCTCTCGCCATTCCTGTAGAGAGCGCCTCCTCTTGAGATGCGACGGGAACGCCGGGAATTCTTTCCCGACCACGCAGGGAAAGGATCCCTCCTCTCGAGCTAGCAGGCGGAAACGGGGCCACTCTGGATATGGGCGGGACCCTTGGGATCCTCTTGAGTAGAGACGGGTATGTCAGGGAACTTCTTGAGTTGCAGCAAGGGTGTGAAGGACCCTTTGGAAGTTCCAGAGTTTAAGTGTGATTACCCCCTTGTTGCCTCAGCGGAAATGGGCCTCATCTCGCCTGGATTGGGGAACCTCCTGGATTTTCTCGAGTTGCGGCAGGTGCTCTCGACTTACGATGGGGACCTCAGGGACCCACCCTGGTGCCCTCAGGAAAGGCCAGTCCCCATGGGAATTGCTCTGGGGCCTCTCGGGATTCCTCTCCCGTAGATTCCGGGGTCTAGACCTTGTGTGGAGTCCGTGCCGGAACCTGAGCATTCCTCTCCAGTGCTGACATGGATCTTGGGGTACTTCTGGAGTCTCCCCAGGGGAGTCAGTCCTCATCTCGAGTGGGGCCATGCACGTGCGATTTCCTCCCGATCTGTAGCAGCAGTGTCATGCTTCTCTTCGCGTGGATCAAGGGATCTGTGTCTTTCCCTCGATGCTTTCCCACGAGGCTTTCCCACAGAGCTGTCCCACGTGCCACCGTTTTGTGAGTCGATCCTCGGCTTGAAAGTCGAGGCAGTGCAGGGAAAACAGGTTTCCCTGGAATGGACTGAGACATCTGGGTGACTCTGGGAATGGTGGCACGACCCTGGAGTTTCTCTGGCCTTTCCTGTGCAGAGCGCCTCTTCTTGAGATACGACGGTAATGCCGGGAATTCTTTCCCGACCACGCAGGGAAAGGATCCCTCCTCTCGGTCTAGGAGGAGGAAACGGGGCTCCTCTGGATATGGGCGGAACTCTCGTGCTTCCTATCGAGTGGAGACGGGTATGTCGGGGAACTTCTTGAGTTGCAGCAAGGGTGTGAAGGACCCTTTGGAAGTTCCAGATGTTAGATGTGATTAGCCTCGAGATGCCTCAGCAGAAATGGGCCTCATCTCGCCTGGAGGAGAGAACCTCCTGGATTTTCTAGAGTTGCGGCAGGTGCTCTCAACTTACGACGGGGACCTCAGGGACCCGTTCTGGTGGCCTCAGGAAAGGCCAGTCCCCATGCGAGTTGCTCGGGGGCCTCTCGGGATTCCTCTCCCGTCGATGCCAGGGCCTAAGATCTTGTGTGGAGTCGGTGCCGGAACCTGAGGATTCCTCTCCAGTGCTGACATGGATCTTGGGGTACTTCTGGAGTCTCCCCAGGGCAGTCAGTCCTCTACTCGAGTGGGGGCATACACGTGCGCTTTCCTCCCGAGCTGTAGCAGCAGTGTCACGCTTCCTTCGCGTGTATCAACTGATCTGTGGCTTTGCCTCGAGGCTTTCGCAAGAGGCTTTCCCACGAGGCTTTCCCACAGGGCTGTCCCACGTGCCACTGTGGTGTGAGTCGATCCTCGGCTTGAAAGTCGAGGCAGTGCAGGGAATACAGGTTTCCCTGGAATGGACTGAGACATCTGGGGGACTCTGGGAATGGGGGCACGACTCTGGAGTTCCTCTCGTTTTTCCTCTGGAGAGCGCCTCCTCTTGATGTGGGACGGGAATGCCGCGAATTCTTTCCCGACCACGCAGGGAAAGGATCAAACCTCTCGAGCAATGAGGAGGAAACGTGGCTCCTCTGGATGTGGGCGGGACTTTCCTGCTTCCTCTCGAGTGGAGACGGGTATGTCGGGGAACTTCTTGAGTTGCAGCAAGGGTGTGAAGGACCCTTTGGAAGTTCCATAGGTTAGGTTTGATTAGCCTCGAGACGTCTCAGCGGAAATGGGCCTCATCTCGCCTGGAGGGGAGAACCTCCTGGATTTTCTCGAGTTGCGACAGGTGCTCTCGACTTACGACGGGGACCTCAGGGACCCGCTCTGGTGGCCTCAGAAAAGGCCAGTCCCCATGCGAGTTGCTCGGGTGCCTCTCGGGTTTCCTCTCCCGTCGATGCCGGGGCCTAAGACCTTGTGTGGCTTCGGTGCCGGAATCTGAGGATTCCTCTTCAGTGCTGACATGCTTCTTGGGGTACTTCTGGAGTCTCCCCAGGGGAGTCAGTCCTCGTCTCGAGTGGGGGCATGCACGTGAGCTTTCCTCCCGAGCTGTAGCAGCAGTGTCAGGCATCCCTTCGCCTGGATCAAGGGATCTGTGGCTTTCCCTCGAGGCTTTCCCACGAGGCTTTCCCACGAGGTTTTCCCACAGGGATGTCCCACGTGCCACCGTGGTGTGAGTCCATTCTCGGCTAGAAAGTCGAGACAGTGCAGGGAAAACAGGTTTCCCTGGAATGGACTGAGACATCTGGGAGACTCTGGGAATGGTGGCACGACCCTGGAGTTCCTCTCGCCATTCCTGTAGAGAGCGCCTCCTCTTGAGATGCGACGGGAACGCCGGGAATTCTTTCCCGACCACGCAGGGAAAGGATCCCTCCTCTCGAGCTAGCAGGCGGAAACGGGGCCACTCTGGATATGGGCGGGACCCTTGGGATCCTCTTGAGTAGAGACGGGTATGTCAGGGAACTTCTTGAGTTGCAGCAAGGGTGTGAAGGACCCTTTGGAAGTTCCAGAGTTTAAGTGTGATTACCCCCTTGTTGCCTCAGCGGAAATGGGCCTCATCTCGCCTGGATTGGGGAACCTCCTGGATTTTCTCGAGTTGCGGCAGGTGCTCTCGACTTACGATGGGGACCTCAGGGACCCACCCTGGTGCCCTCAGGAAAGGCCAGTCCCCATGGGAATTGCTCTGGGGCCTCTCGGGATTCCTCTCCCGTAGATTCCGGGGTCTAGACCTTGTGTGGAGTCCGTGCCGGAACCTGAGCATTCCTCTCCAGTGCTGACATGGATCTTGGGGTACTTCTGGAGTCTCCCCAGGGGAGTCAGTCCTCATCTCGAGTGGGGCCATGCACGTGCGATTTCCTCCCGATCTGTAGCAGCAGTGTCATGCTTCTCTTCGCGTGGATCAAGGGATCTGTGTCTTTCCCTCGATGCTTTCCCACGAGGCTTTCCCACAGAGCTGTCCCACGTGCCACCGTTTTGTGAGTCGATCCTCGGCTTGAAAGTCGAGGCAGTGCAGGGAAAACAGGTTTCCCTGGAATGGACTGAGACATCTGGGTGACTCTGGGAATGGTGGCACGACCCTGGAGTTTCTCTGGCCTTTCCTGTGCAGAGCGCCTCTTCTTGAGATACGACGGTAATGCCGGGAATTCTTTCCCGACCACGCAGGGAAAGGATCCCTCCTCTCGGTCTAGGAGGAGGAAACGGGGCTCCTCTGGATATGGGCGGAACTCTCGTGCTTCCTATCGAGTGGAGACGGGTATGTCGGGGAACTTCTTGAGTTGCAGCAAGGGTGTGAAGGACCCTTTGGAAGTTCCAGATGTTAGATGTGATTAGCCTCGAGATGCCTCAGCAGAAATGGGCCTCATCTCGCCTGGAGGAGAGAACCTCCTGGATTTTCTAGAGTTGCGGCAGGTGCTCTCAACTTACGACGGGGACCTCAGGGACCCGTTCTGGTGGCCTCAGGAAAGGCCAGTCCCCATGCGAGTTGCTCGGGGGCCTCTCGGGATTCCTCTCCCGTCGATGCCAGGGCCTAAGATCTTGTGTGGAGTCGGTGCCGGAACCTGAGGATTCCTCTCCAGTGCTGACATGGATCTTGGGGTACTTCTGGAGTCTCCCCAGGGCAGTCAGTCCTCTACTCGAGTGGGGGCATACACGTGCGCTTTCCTCCCGAGCTGTAGCAGCAGTGTCACGCTTCCTTCGCGTGTATCAACTGATCTGTGGCTTTGCCTCGAGGCTTTCGCAAGAGGCTTTCCCACGAGGCTTTCCCACAGGGCTGTCCCACGTGCCACTGTGGTGTGAGTCGATCCTCGGCTTGAAAGTCGAGGCAGTGCAGGGAATACAGGTTTCCCTGGAATGGACTGAGACATCTGGGGGACTCTGGGAATGGGGGCACGACTCTGGAGTTCCTCTCGTTTTTCCTCTGGAGAGCGCCTCCTCTTGATGTGGGACGGGAATGCCGCGAATTCTTTCCCGACCACGCAGGGAAAGGATCAAACCTCTCGAGCAATGAGGAGGAAACGTGGCTCCTCTGGATGTGGGCGGGACTTTCCTGCTTCCTCTCGAGTGGAGACGGGTATGTCGGGGAACTTCTTGAGTTGCAGCAAGGGTGTGAAGGACCCTTTGGAAGTTCCATAGGTTAGGTTTGATTAGCCTCGAGACGTCTCAGCGGAAATGGGCCTCATCTCGCCTGGAGGGGAGAACCTCCTGGATTTTCTCGAGTTGCGACAGGTGCTCTCGACTTACGACGGGGACCTCAGGGACCCGCTCTGGTGGCCTCAGAAAAGGCCAGTCCCCATGCGAGTTGCTCGGGTGCCTCTCGGGTTTCCTCTCCCGTCGATGCCGGGGCCTAAGACCTTGTGTGGCTTCGGTGCCGGAATCTGAGGATTCCTCTTCAGTGCTGACATGCTTCTTGGGGTACTTCTGGAGTCTCCCCAGGGGAGTCAGTCCTCGTCTCGAGTGGGGGCATGCACGTGAGCTTTCCTCCCGAGCTGTAGCAGCAGTGTCAGGCATCCCTTCGCCTGGATCAAGGGATCTGTGGCTTTCCCTCGAGGCTTTCCCACGAGGCTTTCCCACGAGGTTTTCCCACAGGGATGTCCCACGTGCCACCGTGGTGTGAGTCCATTCTCGGCTAGAAAGTCGAGACAGTGCAGGGAAAACAGGTTTCCCTGGAATGGACTGAGACATCTGGGAGACTCTGGGAATGGTGGCACGACCCTGGAGTTCCTCTCGCCATTCCTGTAGAGAGCGCCTCCTCTTGAGATGCGACGGGAACGCCGGGAATTCTTTCCCGACCACGCAGGGAAAGGATCCCTCCTCTCGAGCTAGCAGGCGGAAACGGGGCCACTCTGGATATGGGCGGGACCCTTGGGATCCTCTTGAGTAGAGACGGGTATGTCAGGGAACTTCTTGAGTTGCAGCAAGGGTGTGAAGGACCCTTTGGAAGTTCCAGAGTTTAAGTGTGATTACCCCCTTGTTGCCTCAGCGGAAATGGGCCTCATCTCGCCTGGATTGGGGAACCTCCTGGATTTTCTCGAGTTGCGGCAGGTGCTCTCGACTTACGATGGGGACCTCAGGGACCCACCCTGGTGCCCTCAGGAAAGGCCAGTCCCCATGGGAATTGCTCTGGGGCCTCTCGGGATTCCTCTCCCGTAGATTCCGGGGTCTAGACCTTGTGTGGAGTCCGTGCCGGAACCTGAGCATTCCTCTCCAGTGCTGACATGGATCTTGGGGTACTTCTGGAGTCTCCCCAGGGGAGTCAGTCCTCATCTCGAGTGGGGCCATGCACGTGCGATTTCCTCCCGATCTGTAGCAGCAGTGTCATGCTTCTCTTCGCGTGGATCAAGGGATCTGTGTCTTTCCCTCGATGCTTTCCCACGAGGCTTTCCCACAGAGCTGTCCCACGTGCCACCGTTTTGTGAGTCGATCCTCGGCTTGAAAGTCGAGGCAGTGCAGGGAAAACAGGTTTCCCTGGAATGGACTGAGACATCTGGGTGACTCTGGGAATGGTGGCACGACCCTGGAGTTTCTCTGGCCTTTCCTGTGCAGAGCGCCTCTTCTTGAGATACGACGGTAATGCCGGGAATTCTTTCCCGACCACGCAGGGAAAGGATCCCTCCTCTCGGTCTAGGAGGAGGAAACGGGGCTCCTCTGGATATGGGCGGAACTCTCGTGCTTCCTATCGAGTGGAGACGGGTATGTCGGGGAACTTCTTGAGTTGCAGCAAGGGTGTGAAGGACCCTTTGGAAGTTCCAGATGTTAGATGTGATTAGCCTCGAGATGCCTCAGCAGAAATGGGCCTCATCTCGCCTGGAGGAGAGAACCTCCTGGATTTTCTAGAGTTGCGGCAGGTGCTCTCAACTTACGACGGGGACCTCAGGGACCCGTTCTGGTGGCCTCAGGAAAGGCCAGTCCCCATGCGAGTTGCTCGGGGGCCTCTCGGGATTCCTCTCCCGTCGATGCCAGGGCCTAAGATCTTGTGTGGAGTCGGTGCCGGAACCTGAGGATTCCTCTCCAGTGCTGACATGGATCTTGGGGTACTTCTGGAGTCTCCCCAGGGCAGTCAGTCCTCTACTCGAGTGGGGGCATACACGTGCGCTTTCCTCCCGAGCTGTAGCAGCAGTGTCACGCTTCCTTCGCGTGTATCAACTGATCTGTGGCTTTGCCTCGAGGCTTTCGCAAGAGGCTTTCCCACGAGGCTTTCCCACAGGGCTGTCCCACGTGCCACTGTGGTGTGAGTCGATCCTCGGCTTGAAAGTCGAGGCAGTGCAGGGAATACAGGTTTCCCTGGAATGGACTGAGACATCTGGGGGACTCTGGGAATGGGGGCACGACTCTGGAGTTCCTCTCGTTTTTCCTCTGGAGAGCGCCTCCTCTTGATGTGGGACGGGAATGCCGCGAATTCTTTCCCGACCACGCAGGGAAAGGATCAAACCTCTCGAGCAATGAGGAGGAAACGTGGCTCCTCTGGATGTGGGCGGGACTTTCCTGCTTCCTCTCGAGTGGAGACGGGTATGTCGGGGAACTTCTTGAGTTGCAGCAAGGGTGTGAAGGACCCTTTGGAAGTTCCATAGGTTAGGTTTGATTAGCCTCGAGACGTCTCAGCGGAAATGGGCCTCATCTCGCCTGGAGGGGAGAACCTCCTGGATTTTCTCGAGTTGCGACAGGTGCTCTCGACTTACGACGGGGACCTCAGGGACCCGCTCTGGTGGCCTCAGAAAAGGCCAGTCCCCATGCGAGTTGCTCGGGTGCCTCTCGGGTTTCCTCTCCCGTCGATGCCGGGGCCTAAGACCTTGTGTGGCTTCGGTGCCGGAATCTGAGGATTCCTCTTCCAGTGCTGACATGCTTCTTGGGGTACTTCTGGAGTCTCCCCAGGGGAGTCAGTCCTCGTCTCGAGTGGGGGCATGCACGTGAGCTTTCCTCCCGAGCTGTAGCAGCAGTGTCAGGCATCCCTTCGCCTGGATCAAGGGATCTGTGGCTTTCCCTCGAGGCTTTCCCACGAGGCTTTCCCACGAGGTTTTCCCACAGGGATGTCCCACGTGCCACCGTGGTGTGAGTCCATTCTCGGCTAGAAAGTCGAGACAGTGCAGGGAAAACAGGTTTCCCTGGAATGGACTGAGACATCTGGGAGACTCTGGGAATGGTGGCACGACCCTGGAGTTCCTCTCGCCATTCCTGTAGAGAGCGCCTCCTCTTGAGATGCGACGGGAACGCCGGGAATTCTTTCCCGACCACGCAGGGAAAGGATCCCTCCTCTCGAGCTAGCAGGCGGAAACGGGGCCACTCTGGATATGGGCGGGACCCTTGGGATCCTCTTGAGTAGAGACGGGTATGTCAGGGAACTTCTTGAGTTGCAGCAAGGGTGTGAAGGACCCTTTGGAAGTTCCAGAGTTTAAGTGTGATTACCCCCTTGTTGCCTCAGCGGAAATGGGCCTCATCTCGCCTGGATTGGGGAACCTCCTGGATTTTCTCGAGTTGCGGCAGGTGCTCTCGACTTACGATGGGGACCTCAGGGACCCACCCTGGTGCCCTCAGGAAAGGCCAGTCCCCATGGGAATTGCTCTGGGGCCTCTCGGGATTCCTCTCCCGTAGATTCCGGGGTCTAGACCTTGTGTGGAGTCCGTGCCGGAACCTGAGCATTCCTCTCCAGTGCTGACATGGATCTTGGGGTACTTCTGGAGTCTCCCCAGGGGAGTCAGTCCTCATCTCGAGTGGGGCCATGCACGTGCGATTTCCTCCCGATCTGTAGCAGCAGTGTCATGCTTCTCTTCGCGTGGATCAAGGGATCTGTGTCTTTCCCTCGATGCTTTCCCACGAGGCTTTCCCACAGAGCTGTCCCACGTGCCACCGTTTTGTGAGTCGATCCTCGGCTTGAAAGTCGAGGCAGTGCAGGGAAAACAGGTTTCCCTGGAATGGACTGAGACATCTGGGTGACTCTGGGAATGGTGGCACGACCCTGGAGTTTCTCTGGCCTTTCCTGTGCAGAGCGCCTCTTCTTGAGATACGACGGTAATGCCGGGAATTCTTTCCCGACCACGCAGGGAAAGGATCCCTCCTCTCGGTCTAGGAGGAGGAAACGGGGCTCCTCTGGATATGGGCGGAACTCTCGTGCTTCCTATCGAGTGGAGACGGGTATGTCGGGGAACTTCTTGAGTTGCAGCAAGGGTGTGAAGGACCCTTTGGAAGTTCCAGATGTTAGATGTGATTAGCCTCGAGATGCCTCAGCAGAAATGGGCCTCATCTCGCCTGGAGGAGAGAACCTCCTGGATTTTCTAGAGTTGCGGCAGGTGCTCTCAACTTACGACGGGGACCTCAGGGACCCGTTCTGGTGGCCTCAGGAAAGGCCAGTCCCCATGCGAGTTGCTCGGGGGCCTCTCGGGATTCCTCTCCCGTCGATGCCAGGGCCTAAGATCTTGTGTGGAGTCGGTGCCGGAACCTGAGGATTCCTCTCCAGTGCTGACATGGATCTTGGGGTACTTCTGGAGTCTCCCCAGGGCAGTCAGTCCTCGTACTCGAGTGGGGGCATACACGTGCGCTTTCCTCCCGAGCTGTAGCAGCAGTGTCACGCTTCCTTCGCGTGTATCAACTGATCTGTGGCTTTCCCTCGAGGCTTTCGCAAGAGGCTTTCCCACGAGGCTTTCCCACAGGGCTGTCCCACGTGCCACTGTGGTGTGAGTCGATCCTCGGCTTGAAAGTCGAGGCAGTGCAGGGAATACAGGTTTCCCTGGAATGGACTGAGACATCTGGGGGACTCTGGGAATGGGGCACGACTCTGGAGTTCCTCTCGTTTTTCCTCTGGAGAGCGCCTCCTCTTGATGATGGCGACGGGAATGCCGGCGAATTCTTTCCCGACCACGCAGGGAAAGGATCCAAACCTCTCGAGCATAGGAGGAGGAAACGTGGCTCCTCTGGATGTGGGCGGGACTTTCCTGCTTCCTCTCGAGTGGAGACGGGTATGTCGGGGAACTTCTTGAGTTGCAGCAAGGGTGTGAAGGACCCTTTGGAAGTTCCATAGGTTAGGTTTGATTAGCCTCGAGACGTCTCAGCGGAAATGGGCCTCATCTCGCCTGGAGGGGAGAACCTCCTGGATTTTCTCGAGTTGCGACAGGTGCTCTCGACTTACGACGGGGACCTCAGGGACCCGCTCTGGTGGCCTCAGAAAAGGCCAGTCCCCATGCGAGTTGCTCGGGGCCTCTCGGGTTTCCTCTCCCGTCGATGCCGGGGCCTAAGACCTTGTGTGGAGTCGGTGCCGGAATCTGAGGATTCCTCTCCAGTGCTGACATGGCATTCTTGGGGTACTTCTGGAGTCTCCCCAGGGGAGTCAGTCCTCGTCTCGAGTGGGGGCATGCACGTGCGCTTTCCTCCCGAGCTGTAGCAGCAGTGTCAGCATTCCCTTCGCCTGGATCAAGGGATCTGTGGCTTTCCCTCGAGGCTTTCCCACGAGGCTTTCCCACGAGGCTTTCCCACAGGGTGTCCCACGTGCCACCGTGGTGTGAGTCCATTCCTCGGCTAGAAAGTCGAGACAGTGCAGGGAAAACAGGTTTCCCTGGAATGGACTGAGACATCTGGGAGACTCTGGGAATGGTGGCACGACCCTGGAGTTCCTCTCGCCATTTCCTGTAGGAGAGCGCCTCCTCTTGAGATGCGACGGGAACGCCGGGAATTCTTTCCCGACCACGCAGGGAAAGGATCCCTCCTCTCGAGCTAGGAGGCGGAAACGGGGCTCCTCTGGATATGGGCGGGACTCTCGTGCTTCCTCTCGAGTGGAGACGGGTATGTCAGGGAACTTCTTGAGTTGCAGCAAGGGTGTGAAGGACCCTTTGGAAGTTCCAGAGTTTAGTGTGATTAGCCTCCAGATGCCTCAGCGGAAATGGGCCTCATCTCGCCTGGATGGGAGAACCTCCTGGATTTTCTCGAGTTGCGGCAGGTGCTCTCGACTTACGACTGGGGACCTCAGGGACCCGCTCTGGTGGCCTCAGGAAAGGCCAGTCCCCATGCGAGATTGCTCGGGGGCCTCTCGGGATTCCTCTCCCGTCGATGCCGGGGCCTAAGACCTTGTGTGGAGTCGGTGCCGGAACCTGAGGCATTCCTCTCCAGTGCTGACATGGATCTTGGGGTACTTCTGGAGTCTCCCCAGGGGAGTCAGTCCTCATCTCGAGTGGGGCATGCACGTGCGCTTTCCTCCCGAGCTGTAGCAGCAGTGTCACGCTTCCCTTCGCGTGGATCAAGGGATCTGTGGCTTTCCCTCGAGGCTTTCCCACGAGGCTTTCCCACGAGGCTTTCCACAGGGCTGTCCCACGTGCCACCGTTGGTGTGAGTCGATCCTCGCTTGAAAGTCGAGGCAGTGCAGGGAAAACAGGTTTCCCTGGAATGGACTGAGACATCTGGGGGACTCTGGGAATGGTGGCACGACCCTGGAGTTTCTCTGGCCTTTCCTGTGGCAGAGCGCCTCCTTCTTGAGATGCGACGGGAATGCCGGGAATTCTTTCCCGACCACGCAGGGAAAGGATCCCTCCTCTCGAGCTAGGAGGCGGAAACGGGGCTCCTCTGGATATGGGCGGGACTCTCGTGCTTCCTCTCGAGTGGAGACGGGTATGTCGGGGAACTTCTTGAGTTGCAGCAAGGGTGTGAAGGACCCTTTGGAAGTTCCAGATGTTAGATGTGATTAGCCTCGAGACTGCCTCAGCAGAAATGGGCCTCATCTCGCCTGGAGGGAGAACCTCCTGGATTTTCTCAGAGTTGCGGCAGGTGCTCTCGACTTACGACGGGGACCTCAGGGACCCGCTCTGGTGGCCTCAGGAAAGGCCAGTCCCCATGCGAGTTGCTCGGGGGCCTCTCGGGATTCCTCTCCCGTCGATGCCGGGCCTAAGATCTTGTGTGGAGTCGGTGCCGGAACCTGAGGATTCCTCTCCAGTGCTGACATGGATCTTGGGGTACTTCTGGAGTCTCCCCAGGGAGTCAGTCCTCTCTCGAGTGGGGGCATGCACGTGCGCTTTCCTCCCGAGCTGTAGCAGCAGTGTCACGCTTCCCTTCGCGTGGATCAAGGGATCTGTGGCTTTCCCTCGAGGCTTTCCCACGAGGCTTTCCCACGAGGCTTTCCCACAGGGCTGTCCCACGTGCCACCGTGGTGTGAGTCCGATCCTCGGCTTGAAAGTCGAGGCAGTGCAGGGAAAACAGGTTTCCCTGGAATGGACTGAGACATCTGGGGGACTCTGGGAATGGTGGCACGACCCTGGAGTTCCTCTCGCCTTTCCTGTGGAGAGCGCCTCCTCTTGAGATGCGGACGGGAACGCCGGGAATTCTTTCCCGACCACGCAGGGAAAGGATCCCTCCTCTCGAGCTATGAGGCGGAAACGGGGCTCCTCTGGATGTGGGCGGGACTCTCTGCTTCCTCTCGAGTGGAGACGGGTATGTCGGGGAACTTCTTGAGTTGCAGCAAGGGTGTGAAGGACCCTTTGGAAGTTCCAGAGGTTAGGTGTGATTAGCCTCGAGATGCCTCAGCGGAAATGGGCCTCATCTCGCCTGGAGGGGAGAACCTCCTGGATTTTCTCGAGTTGCGGCAGGTGCTCTCGACTTACGACTGGGGACCTCAGGGACCCGCTCTGGTGGCCTCAGGAAAGGCCAGTCCCCATGCGAGTTGCTCGGGGCCTCTCGGGATTCCTCTCCCGTCGATGCCGGGGCCTAAGACCTTGTGTGGAGTCGGTGCCGGAACCTGAGGATTCCTCTCCAGTGCTGACATGGATCTTGGGTACTTCTGGAGTCTCCCAGGGGAGTCAGTCCTCTCTCGAGTGGGGGCATGCACGTGCGCTTTCCTCCCGAGCTGTAGCAGCAGTGTCACGCTTCCTTCGCGTGGATCAAGGGATCTGTGGCTTTCCCTCGGAGCTTTCCCACGAGGCTTTCCCACGAGGCTTTCCCACAGGGTGTCCCACGTGCCACCGTGGTGTGAGTCGATCCTCGGCTTGAAAGTCGAGCAGTGCAGGGAAAACAGGTTTCCCTGGAATGGACTGAGACATCTGGGGGACTCTGGGAATGGTGGCACGACCCTGGAGTTCCTCTCGCCTTTCCTGTGGAGAGCGCCTCCTCTTGAGATGCGACGGGAACGCCGGGAATTCTTTCCGACCACGCAGGGAAAGGATCCCTCCTCTCGAGCTAGGAGGAGGAAACGGGGCTCCTCTGGATATGGGCGGGACTCTCGTGCTTCCTCTCGAGTGGAGACGGGGTATGTCGGGGAACTTCTTGAGTTGCAGCAAGGGTGTGAAGGACCCTTTGGAAGTTCCAGATGTTAGAGTGTGATTAGCCTCGAGACGCTCAGCGGAAATGGGCCTCATCTCGCCTGGAGGGAGAACCTCCTGGATTTTCTCGAGTTGCGGCAGGTGCTCTCAGACTTACGACGGGGACCTCAGGGACCCGCTCTGGTGGCCTCAGGAAAGGCCAGTCCCCATGCGAGTTGCTCGGGGGCCTCTCGGGATTCCTCTCCCCGTCGATGCGGGGCCTAAGATCCTTGTGTGGAGTCGGTGCCGGAACCTGAGGATTCCTCTCCAGTGCTGACATGGATCTTGGGGTACTTCTGGAGTCTCCCCAGGGGAGTCAGTCCTCGTCTCGAGTGGGGGCATGCACGTGCGCTTTCCTCCCGAGCTGTAGCAGCAGTGTCACGCTTCCTTCGCGTGGTATCAACTGGATCTGTGGCTTTCCTCGAGGCTTTCGCAAGAGGCTTTCCCACGAGGCTTTCCCACAGGGCTGTCCCACGTGGCCACTCGTGGTGTGAGTCGATCCTCGGCTTGAAAGTCGAGGCAGTGCAGGGGAATAACAGGTTTCCCTGGAATGGACTGAGACATCTGGGGGACTCTGGGAATGGTGGCACGACTCCTGGAGTTCCTCTCGTTCTTTCCTGTGGAGAGCGCCTCCTCTTGATGATGCGACGGGAATGCCGCGAATTCTTTCCCGACCACGCAGGGAAAGGATCCATACCTCTCGAGCATGAGGACGGAAACGTGGCTCCTCTGGATGTGGGCGGGACTCTTCGTGCTTCCTCTCGAGTGGAGACGGGTATGTCGGGAACTTCTTGAGTTGCAGCAAGGGTGTGAAGGACCCTTTGGGAAGTTCCAGATGTTAGAGTGTGATTAGCCTCGAGACGCTCAGCGGAAATGGGCCTCATCTCGCCTGGAGGGGAGAACCTCCTGGATTTTCTCGAGTTGCGGCAGGTGCTCTCGACTTACGACGGGGACCTCAGGGACCCGCTCTGGTGGCCTCAGGAAAGGCCAGTCCCCATGCGAGTTGCTCGGGGCCTCTCGGGATTCCTCTCCCGTCGATGCCGGGCCTAAGACCTTGTGTGGCAGTCGGTGCCGGAATCCTGAGGATTCCTCTTCCAGTGCTGACATGGCATCTTGGGGTACTTCTGGAGTCTCCCCAGGGGAGTCAGTCCTCGTCTCGAGTGGGGGCATGCACGTGAGCTTTCCTCCCGAGCTGTAGCAGCAGTGTCAGGCTTCCCTTCGCCGTGGATCAAGGGATCTGTGGCTTTCCCTCGAGGCTTTCCCACGAGGCTTTCCCACGAGGTTTTCCCACAGGGCATGTCCCACGTGCCACCGTGGTGTGAGTCCGATTCCTCGGCTTGAAAGTCGAGGACAGTGCAGGGAAAACAGGTTTCCCTGGAATGGACTGAGACATCTGGGAGACTCTGGGAATGGTGGCACGACCCTGGAGTTCCTCTCGCCATTTCCTGTAGAGAGCGCCTCCTCTTGAGATGGCGACGGAACGCCGGAATTCTTTCCCGACCACGCAGGGAAAGGATCCCTCCTCTCGAGCTAGCAGGCAGGAAACGGGGCCACTCTGGATATGGGCGGGACCCTTGGTATCCTCTCGAGTAGAGACGGGTATGTCAGGGAACTTCTTGAGTTGCAGCAAGGGTGTGAAGGACCCTTTGGAAGTTCCAGAGTTTAAGGTGTGATTAGCCCCTTGTTGCCTCAGCGGAAATGGGCCTCATCTCGCCTGGATTGGGGGAACCTCCTGGATTTTCTCGAGTTGCGGCAGGTGCTCTCGACTTACGATGGGGACCTCAGGGACCCACCTGGTGCCCTCAGGAAAGGCCAGTCCCCATGGCGAATTGCTCTGGGGCCTCTCGGGATTCCTCTCCCGTAGATTCGGGGTCTAGACCTTGTGTGGAGTCCGTGCCGGAACCTGAGCATTCCTCTCCAGTGCTGACATGGATCTTGGGGTACTTCTGGAGTCTCCCCAGGGGAGTCAGTCCTCATCTCGAGTGGGGCCATGCACGTGCGATTTCCTCCCGATCTGTAGCAGCAGTGTCATGCTTCTCTTCGCGTGGATCAAGGGATCTGTGTCTTTCCCTCGATGCTTTCCCACGAGGCTTTCCCACAGAGCTGTCCCACGTGCCACCGTTTGTGAGTCGATCCTCGGCTTGAAAGTCGAGGCAGTGCAGGGAAAACAGGTTTCCCTGGAATGGACTGAGACATCTGGGGGACTCTGGGAATGGTGGCACGACCCTGGAGTTTCTCTGGCCTTTCCTGTGCAGAGCGCCTCTTCTTGAGATACGACGGTAATGCCGGGAATTCTTTCCCGACCACGCAGGGAAAGGATCCCTCCTCTCGAGTCTAGGAGGAGGAAACGGGGCTCCTCTGGATATGGGCGGGAACTCTCGTGCTTCCTATCGAGTGGAGACGGGTATGTCGGGGAACTTCTTGAGTTGCAGCAAGGGTGTGAAGGACCCTTTGGAAGTTCCAGATGTTAGATGTGATTAGCCTCGAGACGCCTCAGCAGAAATGGGCCTCATCTCGCCTGGAGGGAGAACCTCCTGGATTTTTCTAGAGTTGCGGCAGGTGCTCTCGACTTACGACGGGGACCTCAGGGACCCGTTCTGGTGGCCTCAGGAAAGGCCAGTCCCCATGCGAGTTGCTCGGGGCCTCCTCGGGATTCCTCTCCGTCGATGCCAGGGGCCTAAGATCTTGTGTGGAGTCGGTGCCGGAACCTGAGGATTCCTCTCCAGTGCTGACATGGATCTTGGGGTACTTCTGGAGTCTCCCCAGGGCAGTCAGTCCTCGTCTCGAGTGGGGGCATACACGTGCGCTTTCCTCCCGAGCTGTAGCAAGCAGTGTCACGCTTCCTTTCGCGTGGTATCAACTGATCTGTGGCTTTCCCTCGAGGCTTTCGCAGAGGCTTTCCCACGAGGCTTTCCCACAGGGCTGTCCCACGTGCCACTGTGGTGTGAGTCGATCCTCGGCTTGAAAGTCGAGGCAGTGCAGGGAATACAGGTTTCCCTGGAATGGACTGAGACATCTGGGGACTCTGGGAATGGTGGCACGACTCTGGAGTTCCTCTCGCTTTTCCTGTGGAGAGCGCCTCCTCTTGATGTGGGACGGGAATGCCGGGAATTCTTTCCCGACCACGCAGGGAAAGGATCCAACCCTCTCGAGCAATGAGGAGGGAAACGTGGGCTCCTCTGGATGTGGGCGGGACTTTCCTGCTTCCTCTCGAGTGGAGACGGGTATGTCGGAGAACTTCTTGAGTTGCAGCAAGGGTGTGAAGGACCCTTTGGAAGTTCCATAGGTTAGGTTGTGATTAGCCTCGAGACGTCTCAGCGGAAATGGGCCTCATCTCGCCTGGAGGGAGAACCTCCTGGATTTTCTCGAGTTGCGGACAGGTGCTCTCGACTTACGACGGGGACCTCAGGGACCCGCTCTGGTGGCCTCAGGAAAAGGCCAGTCCCATGCGAGTTGCTCGGGTGCCTCTCGGGTATTCCTCTCCCGTCGATGCGGGGCCTAAGACTTGTGTGGAGTCGGTGCCGGAATCTGAGGATTCCTCTTCCAGTGCTGACATGCTTCTTGGGTACTTCTGGAGTCTCCCCAGGGGAGTCAGTCCTCGTCTCGAGTGGGGGGCATGCACGTGAGCTTTCCTCCCGAGCTGTAGCAGCAGTGTCAGCGCTATCCCTTCGCCTGGATCAAGGGATCTGTGGCTTTCCCATCGAGGCTTTCCCACGAGGCTTTCCACGAGTTTCCCACAGGGATGTCCCACGTGCCACCGTGGTGTGAGTCCATTCTCGGCTAGAAAGTCGAGACAGTGCAGGGAAAACAGGTTTCCCTGGAATGGACTGAGACATCTGGGAGACTCTGGGAAATGGTGGACACGACCCTGGAGTTCCTCTCGCCATTTCCTGTAGGAGAGCGCCTCCTCTTGAGATGCCGACGGGAACGCCGGGAATTCTTTCCGACCACGCAGGGAAAGGATCCTCCTCTCGAGCTAGGAGGCGGAAACGGGTCCTCTGGGATGTGGGCGGGAACTCTCGTGCATTCCTCTTCGAGTGGAGACCGGGTTATGTCAGGGAACTTCTTGAGTTGCAGCAAGGGTGTGAAGGACCCTTTGGAAGTTCCAGAGTTTAGAGTGTGATTAGCCCCTCAGACGCCTCAGCGGAAATGGGCCTCATCTCGCCTGGAGGGGAAGAACCTCCTGGATTTTCTCGAGTTGCGGCAGGTGCTCTCGACTTACGACTGGGGACCTCAGGGACCCGCTCTGGTGCCTCAGGAAAGGCCAGTCCCCATGCGGATTGCTCGGGGGCCTCTCGGGGATTTCCTCTCCCGTAAGATTCCTGGGGCCTAGACCTTGTGTGGAGTCCAGTGCCGGAACCTGAGGATTCCTCTCCAGTGCTGACATGGATCTTGGGGTACTTCTGGAGTCTCCCCAGGGGAGTCAGTCCTCGTCTCGAGTGGGGCCATGCACGTGCGCTTTCCTCCCGAGCTGTAGCAGCAGTGTCATCGCTTCCTTCGCGTGGATCAAGGGATCTGGTGGCTTTCCCTCGAGGCTTTCCCCGATGCTTTCCCACGAGGCTTTCCCACAGGCTGTCCCACGTGCCACCGTTGGTGTGAGTCGATCCTCGGCTTGAAAGTCGAGGCAGTGCAGGGAAAAACAGGTTTCCCTGGAATGGACTGAGACATCTGGGTGGACTCTGGGAATGTGGCACGGACCCTGGAGTTTCCTCTCTGGCCTTTCCTGTGCAGAGCGCTCCTCTTGAGGATGCGACGGAAGCCGGGAATTCTTTCCCGACCACGCAGGGAAAGGATCCCTCCTCTCGAGTCTAGGAGGCAGGAAACGGGCTCCTCTGGATGTGGGCGGGGACTCTCGTGCTTCCTCATCGAGTGGAGACGGGTATGTCGGGAACTTCTTGAGTTGCAGCAAGGGTGTGAAGGACCCTTTGGAAGTTCCAGAGTTTAGGTGTGATTTAGCCTCGAGACTGCCTCAGCGGAAATGGGCCTCATCTCGCCTGGAGGGAGAACCTCCTGGATTTTCTCGAGTTGCGGCAGGTGCTCTCGACTTACGACGGGGACCTCAGGGACCCGCTTCTGGTGGCCTCAGGAAAGGCCAGTCCCCATGCGAGTTGCTCGGGGCCTCTCGGGATTCCTCTCCCGTCGATGCCAGGGCCTAAGATCTTGTGTGGAGTCGGTGCCGGAACCTGAGGATTCCTCTCCAGTGCTGACATGGATCTTGGGGTACTTCTGGAGTCTCCCCAGGGCGAGTCAGTCCTCGTACTCGAAGTGGGGGCATACACGTGCGCTTTCCTCCCGAGCTGTAGCAGCAGTGTCACGCTTCCCTTCGCGTGGATCAACGGATCTGTGGCTTTCCTCGAGGCTTTCCCAGAGGCTTTCCCACGAGGCTTTCCACAGGGGCTGTCCACGTGCCACTCGTGGTGTGAGTCGATCCTCGGCTTGAAAGTCGAGGCAGTGCAGGGAATAAACAGGTTTCCCTGGAATGGACTGAGACATCTGGGGACTCTGGGAATGGTGCACGACCCTGGAGTTCCTCTCGCCTTTCCTGTGGAGAGCAGCCTCCTCTTGATGTGCGACAGGGAACGCCGGGAATTCTTTCCCGACCACGCAGGGAAAGGATCCCTTCTCTCGAGCTATGAGGCGGAAACGTGGCTCCTCTGGATGTGGGCGGGAACTCTCGTGCTTCCTCTCGAGTGGAGACCGGTATGTCGGGGAACTTCTTGAGTTGCAGCAAGGGTGTGAAGACCCTTTGGAAGTTCCATAGGTTAGGTTTGATTAGCCTCCGAGACGTCTCAGCGGAAATGGGCCTCATCTCGCCTGGAGGGGAGAACCTCCTGGATTTTCTCGAGTTGCGGCAGGTGCTCTCGACTTTACGACTGGGGACCTCAGGGACCCGCTCTGGTGGCCTCAGGAAAGGCCAGTCCCCATGCGAGTTGCTCGGGTGCCTCTCGGGATTCCTCTCCCGTCGATGCCGGGCCTAAGACCTTGTGTGAGTCGGTGCCGGAACTCTGAGGATTCCTCTCCAGTGCTGACATGGATCTTGGGTACTTCTGGAGTCTCCCCAGGGGAGTCAGTCCTCGTCTCGAGTGGGGGCATGCACGTGCGCTTTCCTCCCGAGCTGTAGCAGCAGTGTCAGCTTCCCTTCGCGTGGATCAAGGGATCTGTGGCTTTCCCTCGAGGCTTTCCCACGAGGCTTTCCCACGAGGCTTTCCCACAGGGCTGTCCCACGTGCCACCGTGGTGTGAGTCGCATCCTCGGCTTGAAAGTCGAGGCAGTGCAGGGAAAACAGGTTTCCCTGGAATGGACTGAGACATCTGGGGACTCTGGAATTGGTGGCACGACCCTGGAGTTCCTCTCGCCTTTCCTGTGGAGAGCGCCTCCTCTTGAGATGCGACGGGAACGCCGGGAATTCTTTCCCGACCACGCAGGGAAAGGATCCCTCCTCTCGAGCTAGCAGGCGGAAACGGGGCTCCTCTGGATGTGGCGGGGACCTCTCGTGCTTCCTCTCGAGTGGAGACGGGTATGTCGAGCGGAACTTCTTGAGTTGCAGCAAGGGTGTGAAGGACCCTTTGGAAGTTCCAGAGTTTAAGTGTGATTAGCCTCTGTTGAGCCTCAGCGGAAATGGGCCTCATCTCGGCCTGGAGGGGAGAACCTCCTGGATTTTCTCGAGTTGCGGCAGGTGCTCTCGACTTACGACTGGGGACCTCAGGGACCCGCTCTGGTGCCTCAGGAAAGGCCAGTCCCCATGCGGAAGTTGCTCTGGGGCC
The DNA here is from genome assembly GCF_001704415.2 of Capra hircus. Classification (NCBI taxonomy): domain Eukaryota; kingdom Metazoa; phylum Chordata; class Mammalia; order Artiodactyla; family Bovidae; genus Capra; species Capra hircus. The sequence goes on along the minus strand of NW_017209002.1, from coordinate 5,204 downwards.
TCTCGGGATTCCTCTCCCGTCGATGCCGGGGCTAAGACTTGTGTGGAGTCGGTTGCCGGAACCTGAGGATTCCTCTCCAGTGCTGACATGGATCTTGGGGTACTTCTGGAGTCTCCCCAGGGGAGTCCAGTCCTCGTCTCGAGTGGGGGCATGCACGTGCGACTTTCCTCCGAGCTGTAGCAGCAGTGTCAGCGCTTTCCCTTCGCTGTGGATCAAGGGATCTGTGGCTTTCCCTCGAGGCTTTCCCCACGAGGCTTTCCCACAGAGCTGTCCCACGTGCCACCGTGGGTGAGTCCGATCCTCGGCTTGAAAGTCGAGGCAGTGCAGGGAAAACAGGTTTCCCCTGGAATGGACTGAGACATCTGGGGACTCTGGGAATGGTGGCACGACCCTGGAGTTCCTCTCGCCTTTCCTGTGGAGAGCGCCTCCTTCTTGAGATGCGACGGGTAACGCGGGAATTCTTTTCCCGACCACGCAGGAAAGGATCCCTCCTCTCGAGCTAGGAGGCGGAAACGGGGCTCCTCTGGATGTGGGCGGGACTCTCGTGCTTCCTCTCGAGTGGAGACGGGTATGTCGGAGGAACTTCTTGAGTTGCAGCAAGGGTGTGAAGGACCCTTTGGAAGTTCCAGAGGTTAGATGTGATTAGCCTCGAGACGCCTCAGCGGAAATGGGCCTCATCTCGCCTGGAGGGGAGAACCTCCTGGATTTTCTCGAGTTGCGGCAGGTGCTCTCGACTTACGACGGGACCTCAGGGACCCGCTCTGGTGGCCTCAGGAAAGGCCAGTCCCCATGCGAGTTGCTCGGGGCCTCTCGGGAATTCCTCTCCCGTCGATGCAGGGCCTAAGACCTTGTGTGGAGTCGGATGCCGGAACCTGAGGATTCCTCTCCAGTGCTGACATGGATCTTGGGGTACTTCTGGAGTCTCCCCAGGGGAGTCAGTCCTCGTCTCGAGTGGGGGCATGCACGTGCGCTTTCTCCGAGCCTGTAGCAGCAGTGTCACGCTTCCCTTCGTGTGGATCAAGGATCTGTGGCTTTCCCTCGAGGCTTTCCCACGAGGCTTTTCCCACGAGGCTTTCCCACAGGCTGTCCCACGTGCCACCGTGGTGTGAGTCGATCCTCGGCTTGAAAGTCGAGGCAGTGCAGGGAAAACAGGTTTCCCTGGAATGGACTGAGACATCTGGGGGACTCTGGGAATGGGGGCAAACGATCTCGGAGTTCCTCTCGTTCGCTCTGGAGAGCGCCTCCTCTTGATGTGGACGGGAATGCCGGAATCTTTCCGACACGCAGGGAAAGGATCAACCTCTCGAGCAATGAGGAGGAAACGGGCTCTCTGGATGTGGGCGGGACTTTCCTGCTTCCTCTCGAGTGGAGACGGGTATGTCGGGGAACTTCTTGAGTTGCAGCAAGGGTGTGAAGGACCCTTTGGAAGTTCCATAGGTTAGTGTTGATTAGCCTCGATGACGCTCAGCGGAAATGGGCCTCATCTCGCCTGGAGGGGAGAACCTCCTGGATTTTCTCAGTTGCGGACAGGTGCCTCTCGACTTACGACGGCGCTCAGGGACCCGCTTTGGTGGCCTCAGGAAAGGCCAGTCCCCATGCGAGTTGCTCGGGCCTCTCGGGTTCCTCTCCGTCGATCCGGCCTAAGACGTTGTGTGGCTTCGGTGCGGAACCTGAGGATTCCTCTCAGTGCTGACATGCTCTTGGGGTACTTCTGGAGTCTCCCCAGGGGAGTCAGTCCTCGTCTCGAGTGGGGGCATGCACGTGCGCTTTCCTCCGCGAGCTGTAGCAGCAGTGTCAGGCTTCCCTTCGCATGGATCAAGGCGATCTGTGCTTTCCCTCGGGTTTCCCACGAGGCTTTCCCAGAGGCTTTCCCACAGGGTGTCCCACGTGCCACCGGTGTGTGATCCATTCTCGGCTTGAAAGTCCGAGGACAGTGCAGGGAAAACAGGTTTCCCTGAATGGACTGAGACATCTGGGGACTCTGGGAATGGTGGCACGACCCTGGAGTTCCTCTCGCCATTCCTGTAGAGAGCGCCTTCCTCTTGAGAATGGCGACGGGAACGCGGGAATTCTTTCCCGACACCCAGGGAAAGGATCCCTCCTCTCGAGCTAGGAGGCGAAACGGGGCTCCTCTGGATTGGGCGGGACACTCGCTTGTCTTCCGTGAGTGAGACGGTCGGTATGTCAGGGAACTTCTTGAGTTGCAGCAAGGGTGTGAAGGACCCTTTGGAAGTTCCAGGAGTTTAGCTTGTGATTAGCCCCGGCCTCAGCGGAAATGGGCCTCATCTCGCCTGGAGGGGAACCTCCTGGATTTTCTCGAGTTGGCGACAGGTGCTCTCGACTTACGACGGGGACCTCAGGGACCCCGCTCTGGTGGCCTCAGGAAAGGCCAGTCCCATGCGAGAATTGCTCGGGGCCTCTGCGGGTTCCCTCTCCCGTCGATGTCCAGGGGCTAGACTTTGTGTGGAGTCGTGCCGGAACCTGAGCATTCCTCTCCAGTGCTGACATGGATCTTGGGGTACTTCTGGAGTCTCCCCAGGGGAGTCAGTCTCTCTCGAGTGGGGCATGCACGTGCGTTTCTCCGAGTCTTGATAGGCAGCAGTGTCACTGCTTCCTCGCTGGATCAAGGATCTGTGGTCTTTCCTCGAGGCTTTCGCCACGAGGCTTTCCCACAGAGCTGTCCCACGTGCCAGTCCGTTTGGTAGATCCATCCTGGCTTGAAAGTCGAGGCAGTGCAGGGAAAACAGGTTTCCCTGGAATGGACTGAGACATCTGGGGACTCTGGAATGGTGGCACACCTGCTGAGTTCTCTCGCCTTTCCTGTGGAGAGCGCCTCCTCTTGAGATCGACAGGACTGCCGGGAATTTCTTCCGACACGCAGGGAAAGGATCCTCCTCTCGAGCTAAGAGGGAAACGGGCTCTCTGGATGTGGGCGGGAACTCTCGTGCTTCCTCCTCCGAGTGGAGACGGGGTATGTTCGGGAATTCTTGAGTTGCAGTCGGTGTGAAAGGACCCTTTTGGAAGCTTCCAGATGTTAGATGTGATTAGCCTCGAGAGCCTCAGCGAAATGGGCCTCATCTCGCCTGGAGGGAGAACCTCCTGGATTTTTCGAGTTGCGGCAGGTGCTTCGACTTACGACGGGGACCTCAGGGACCCGCTTCTGGTGGCCTCAGGAAAGGCCAGTCCCATGCGAGTTGCTCGGGGCCTCTCGGGATTCCTCTCCGCGTCGATGCGAGGCCTAAGACTCTTGTGTGGAGTCGGTGCCGGAACCTGAGGATTCCTCTCCAGTGCTGACATGGATTCTGGGGTACTTCTGGAGTCTCCCCAGGGAGTCAGTCCTCTCTCCGAGTGGGGGCATACACGCTGCGCTTTCCTCCTCGAGCTGTAGCAGCAGTGTCACGCTTCCTTCGCGTGGATCAAAGATCTGTGGCTTTCCTCAGGCTTTTCCCACGAGGCTTTTCCACGAGGCTTTCCCCACAGGGCTGTCCCACGTGCCACCTGGTGGTTGTGAGTCGATCCTCGGCTTGAAAGTCGAGGCAGTGAGGGAAAACAGGTTTCCCTGGAATGGACTGAGACATCTGGGGGACTCTGGGAATGGGGCACGACTCTGGAGTTCCTTCCCTCGTCCTGTGGAGAGCGGCCTCCTCTTGATGATGCGGACGGGAACGCCTGCGAATTCTTTCCCGACCACGCAGGGAAAGGATCTCTCTCGAGCATGAGGAGGAAACGGGCTCCTCTGGATGTGGGCGGGTACCTTTCGTGCTTCTCTCGAGTGGAGACGGGTATGTCGGGGAACTTCTTGAGTTGCAGGTCAAGGGTGTGAAGGACCCTTTGGAGAGTTCCAGAGGTTAGGTGTGATTAGCCTCGGAGACGTCTCAGCGGAAATGGGCCTCATCTCGCCTGGAGGGGAGAACCTCCTGGATTTTCTCGAGTTGCGCGCAGGTGCTCTCGACTTACGACGGGGACCTCAGGGACCCGCTCTGGTGGCCTCAGGAAAGGCCAGTCCCCATGGCGAGTTGCTCGGGCCCTCTCGGGTTCCTCTCCGTCGATGCGGGGCCTAAGACCTTGTGTGGTTCGGTGCCGGACCCTGAGGATTCCTCTCAGTGCTAACATGCTTCTTGGGGTACTTCTGGAGTCTCCCCAGGGAGTCAGTCCTCGTCTCTGATGGGGGCATGCACGTGCGCTTTCCTCCCGAGGCTGTAGCAGCAGTGTCAGGCTCCCTTCGCCTGGATCAAGGGATCTGTGGCTTTCCTCGAGCTTTCCCACGGCTTTCCACACGAGGTTTTCCCACAGGTGTCCCAGTGCCCCTGGTGGTGTGAGTCCATTCTCGGCTAGAAAGTCGAGACAGTGCGCAGGAAAACAGGTTTCCCTGCGAATGGACTGAGACATCTGGGGACTCTGGGAATGGTGCACACCCTGCGAGTCTCTCGCCATTCCTGTAGAGACGCCTCCTCTTGAGATGCGAACGGGAACGCCGGGAATTCTTTCCCGACAACGCAGGGAAAGGATCCCTCCTCTCGAGCTAGAGGCGGAAACGGGGCCTCTCTGGATTGGGCGGGACTCCTTGTCCTCTCGAGTCAGAGACGGGTATGTAGGCGGGAACTTCTTGAGTTGCAGCAAGGGTGTGAAGGACCCTTTGGAAGTTCCAGAGTTAAGTGTGATTAGCCCCAGACCTTGGCTCAGCGGAAATGCGGCCTCATCTCGCCTGGAGGGGAACCTCCTGGATTTTTTCGAGTTGCGGCAGGTGCTCTCGACTTACGACGGGACCTCAGGGACCGCTCCTGGTGGCCTCAGGAAAGGCCAGTCCCATGCGGATTGCTCTGGGGCCTCTCGGCATTCTCTCCCTGTAGACGGGCCTAAGACCTTGTGTGGAAGTCGTGCCGGAACCTGAGATTCCTCTCAGTGCTGACATGGATCTTGGGGTACTTCTGTGAGTCTCCCCAGGGGAGTCAGTCCTCATCTCGAGTGGGGCATGCACGTGCGTTTCCTCCGACTGTAGCAGCAGTGTCAGCTTCCTTCGCGTGGATCAAGGGATCTGTGCTTTCCGATGCGATTGACTTTCCACACGAGGCTTTACCACAGGCTGTCCACCGTGCCACGTTTGGTGTGAGTCGATCTCTCGGCTTGAAAGTCGAGGCAGTTAGGCCGGGAAAACAGGGTTTCCCTGGATGATGGCTGAGACATCTTGGGTGGTCTGGGAATGG
>NW_017209001.1:0-3595 GCF_001704415.2 Capra hircus | reverse complement strand
TTTCCTCCAGAGCTGTAGCAGCAGTGTCACGCTTCCCTTTCACGTGGATTTAGGGATCAGGTGCTTTCCAATCGAGGCTTTCCCACGAGGCTTTCCACGAGGCTTTCCCACAGGGTGTCCCTCGTGTCACCGTGGTGTGAGTCGATCCTCGGCTTGAAAGTCGAGGCAGTGCAGGGAAAAGAGGTTTCCCTGGAATGGACGCAGACATCTGGGCGGACTCTGGAATGGTGGCACGACCCTGGATTCGTCTCACCTTTCCTGTGGAGAGCGCCTCCTCTTGAGATGCCACGGAAACGCCGGGAATTCTTTCCGAGCACGCAGGGAAAGGATCCCTTCGTGCTTCTCTCGAGTGGAGACGAGTATGTCGGGAACTTCTTGAGTTGCAGCAAGGGTGTGAAGGACCCTTTGGAAATTCCAGAGGTTAGGTGTGATTAGCCTCGAGACACCTCAGCGAAATGGGCCGCATCTCGCCTGGAGGGGAGAACGTCCTGAATGTTCTCGAGTTGCAGCAGGTGCTCTCGACTTACGACGGGGACCTCAGGGACCCGCGCTCTGGTGTCCTCAGGAAGGAAAGGTCAGTCCCTATGGGAGTTGCCAGGGGACCTCTCGGGATTCCTCTCCCGTCGAAGCTGGGCCTAAGATATTGTGCGGAGTGGGTGCCGGTACCTGAGGATTCCTCTCCAGTGCTTACGTGGATCTTGGGGTACTTCTGGAGTCTCCCCATTGGAGTCAGTCCTCGACTCGAGTGGGGGCATGCACGTGCGTTTTCCTCTCGAGCTGTAGCAGCAGTGTCACACTTCCATTCGCGTGGATCAAGGGATCTGTGGCTTTCCCTCGAGGCTTTCCCACGAGGCTTTCCCACGAGGCTTTCCACAGGGCGGTCCCACGTGCCACCGTGGTGTGAGTCGATCCTCGCTTGAAAGTCGACGCAGTGCAGGGAAAACAGGTTTCCCTGGAATGGACGGAGACATCTGGGGGACTGTGGGAATGGTGGCAGGACCCTGGAGTTCCTCTCCCTTTCCTGTGGAGAGCGCCTCCTCTTGAGATGGGACGGGAACGCCGGGAATTCTTTCCAGAGCACGCAGGGAAAGGATCCTCCTCTCGAGCTAGGAGGCGGAAACGGGGCTCCTCTGGATGTGGGCGGGACTCTCGTGCTTCCTCTCGAGTGGAGTTGGGTATGTCGGGGAACTTCTTGAGTTGCAGCAAGGGTGTGAAGGACCCTTTGGAAGTTCCAGAGGTTAGGTGTTAATAGCCTCGAGACGCCTCAGTGGAAATGGGCCTCATCTCGCCTGGAGGGGAGAACCTCCTGGATTTTCTCGAGTTGCGGCAGGTGCTCTTGACTTACGACGGGGACCTCAGGGACCCGCTCTGGTTTCCTCAGGAAAGGCCAGTCCCCATGCGAGTTGCTCGGGGGCCTCTCGGGATTCCTCTCCCATCGATGCCAGGGCCTAAGACCTTGTGTGGAGTCGGTGCCGGAAGCTGAGGATTCCTCTCCAGTGCAGACATGGATATTGGCGTACTTCTGGAGTCTCCCCAGGGGAATCAGTCCTCGTCTCGAGTGGGGGCATGCACGTGCGCTTTCCTCCAGAGCTGTAGCAGCAGTGTCACGCTTCCCTTCGCGTGGATCTAGGGATCAGGGGCTTTCCCTCGAGGCTTTCCCACGAGGCTTTCCCACGAGTCTTTCCCACAGGGCTGTCCCACGTGCCACTGTGGAGTGAGTCGATCCTCGGCTTGACAGTCGAGGCAGTGCTGGGAAAATAGGTTTCCCTGGAATGGACTGAGACATCTGGGGGACTCTGGAATGGGGCCTGATCCTGGAGTTCTTTTCGCCTTTCCTGTGGAGAGCGCCTCCTCTTGAAATGCGACGGGAACGCTAGGAATTCTTTCTCGACCACGCAGGGAAAGGATCCCTCCTCTCGAGCTAGCAGGCGGAAACGGGGCCACTCTGGATATGGACGGGACTCTCCGATTCCTCTAGAGTGGAGACGGGTATGTCGGGGAACTTCTTGAGTTGCAGCAAGGGTGTGAAGGACCCTTTGGAAGTTCCAGAGTTTAAGTGTGATTACCCCTAGTTGCCTCAGCGGAAATGGGCCTCATCTCACCTGGAGGGGAGAACCTCCTGGATTTTCTGGAGTTGCGGCAGGTGCTCTCGACTTACGATGGGGACCTCAGGGACCTGCTCTGGTGGCCTCAGGAAAGGCCAGTCCCCATGCGAAGTTGCTCTGGGGCCTCTCGGGATTCCTCTCCCGTCGATGCAGGGGCCTAAGACCTTGGTTGGAGTCGGTGCCGGAACCTGAGGATTCCTCTCCACTTCTGACATGGATCTTGGGGTACTTCTGGAGTCACCCCAGGGGTGTCAGTACTCGTCTCGAGTGGGCCATGCACGTGCGCTTTCCTCCGGAGCTGTAGCAGCAGTGTCCCGCTTCCCTTCGCATGGATCAAGGGATCTGTGGCTTTCCCTCGAGGCTTTACCACGAGGCTTTCCCACAGGGCCTGTACCACGTGCCACTGTGGTGTGAGTCGATCCTCGACTTGAAAGTCGAGGCAGTGCAGGGAATACAGGTTTCCCTGGAATGGACTGAGACATCTGGGGGACTCTGGGAATGGTGGCAGGACCCTGGAGTTCCTCTCCCTTTCCTGTGGAGAGCGCCTCCTCTTGAGATGGGACGGGAACGCCGGGAATTCTTTCCAGAGCACGCAGGGAAAGGATCCCTCCTCTCGAGCTAGGAGGCGGAAACGGGGCTCCTCTGGATGTGGGCGGGACTCTCGTGCTTCCTCTCGGAGTGGAGACGGGTATGTCGGGGAACTTCTTGAGTTGCAGCAAGGGTGTGAAGGACCCTTTGGAAGTTCCAGAGTTTAGGTGTTAATAGCCTCGAGACGCCCTCACGAGAAATGGCCTCATCTCGTCTGGAGGGGAGAACCTCCTGGATTTTCTCGAGTTGCGGCAGGTGCTCTTGACTTACGATGGGGACCTCAGGGACCCGCTCTGGTTTTCCTCAGGAAAGGCCAGTCCCCATGTGAGTTGCTCCGGGGCCTCTCGGATTCCTCTCCCATCGATGCCGGGGCCTAAGACCTTGTGTGGAGTCGGTGCCGGAAGCTGAGGATTCCTCTCCAGTGCAGACATGGATATTGGCGTACTTCTGGAGTCTCCCCAGGGGAATCAGTCCTCGTCTCGAGTGGGGGCATGCACATGCGCTTTCCTCCCGAACGGTAGCAGCAGTGTCGTGGTTCCATTCGCGTGGATCAAGGGATCTGTGGCTTTCCCTCGAGGCTTTCCCAGGAGGCTTTCCTTTCCCAGGAGGCTTTCCCACGAGGCTTTCCCAGGAGGCTTTCCCACAGGGCTGTCCCACGTGCCACCATGGTGTGAGTCGATCCTCGCTTGAAAGTCAAGGCAGTGCAGGAAAAACAGGTTTCCCTGGAATGGACTGAGACATCTGGGGGACTCTGGGAATGGTGGCACGACCCTGGAGTTCCTCTCGCCTTTCCTGTGGAAGAGCGCCTGCTCTTGAGATGCGACGGGAACGCCTGGAATTCTTCCCGAGCACGCAGGGAAATGATCCCTCGCGTATCCGATGCTCCTAGGAATGGAAACGGA
>NW_017209000.1:0-3596 GCF_001704415.2 Capra hircus | reverse complement strand
GCTCGAGAGGAGGATCCTTTCCTGCGTGGTCGGGAAAGAATTCCCGCGTTCCCGTCGCATCTCAAGAGGAGGCGCTCTCACAGGAAAGGCAAGAGGAACTCCAGGGTCGTGCCACCATTCCCAGAGTCCCCCAGATATCTCAGTCCATTCCAGGGAAACCTTTTTCCCCTCCACTGCCTCGACTTTCAAGCCGAGGATCGACTCACACCACGGTGGCACGTGGGACAGCCCTGTGGGAAAGCCTCGTGGGAAAGCCTCGAGGGAAAGCCACAGATCCCTTGATCCACGCGAAGGGAAGCGGGACACTGCTGCTACAGCTCGGGAGGAAAGGGCAGGTGCATGACCCACTCGAGACGAGGACTGACTCCCCTGGGAAGACTCCAGAAATACTCCAAGATCCATGTCAGCACTGGAGAGGAATGCTCAGGTTCCGGCACCGACTCCACACAAGATCTTAGGCCCGGCATCGACGGGAGAGGAATCCCGAGAGGCCCCGAGCAACTCGCATGGGGACTGGCCTTTCCTGAGGCCACCAGAGCGGGTCCCTGAGGTCCCCGTCGTAAGTAAAGAGCACTGCGGCAACTCGACAAAGTCCAGGAGGTTCTCCCCTCCAGGCGAGATGAGGCCCATTTCCGCTGAGACGTCTCGAGGCTAATCACATCGAACGTCTCGAACTTCCAAAGGGTCCTTCACACCCTTGCTGCAACTCAAGAAGTTCCCCGACATACCCGTCTCCACTCAAGAGGAAGCACGAGAACCCGCCCAACATCCAGAGGAGCCCCGTTTCCGCCTAGCTCGAGAGGCGGGATCCTTTCCCTGCGTGGTCGAGAAAGAATTCCTGGCGTTCCGGTCGCATCTCAAGAGGAGGCGCTCTCCACAGGAAAGGCGAGAGGAACTCCAGGGTCGTGCCACCATTCCAGAGTCCCCAGATGTCTCAGTCCATTCCAGGGAAACCTGTTTTCCCTGCACTGTCTCGACTTTCAAGCTGAGGATCGACTCACACCACGGTGGCACGTGGGACAGCCCTGTGGGAAACCCTCGAGGGAAAGCCACAGATCCCTTGATCCACGCGAAGGGAAGCGTGACACTGCTGCTACAGCTCGGGAGGAAATCGCATGTGCATGCCCCACTCGAGATGCAGAATGATTTTTCCTGGGGAGACTCCAGAAGTACCCCAAGATCCCTGTCAGCACTGGAGAGGAATCCTCAGGTTCCGGCACCGACTCCACACAAGATCTTAGGCCCTGCATCGACGGGAGAGGAATCCTGAGAGGCCCCAAGCAACTCGCATGGGGACTGGCCTTTCCTGAGGCCAACAGACCGGGTCCCTGAAGTCCCCGTCGTAAGTCGAGAGCACCTGCCGAAACTCGGTAAAATACAGGAGGTTCTCCCCTGCAGGCGAGATGAGGCCAGTTTCCACTGAGGTGTCTCGAGGCTAATCACACTTGACCTCTGGAACTTCCAAAGAGTCTTTCACAGTCAAGCTGCAACTCAAGAAGTTCCCGACACACCCGTCTCCACTCAAGAGGAAGCAGGATGGTCCCGGCCACATCCTGAGGAGCTCCGTTTCCGCTCGTACCTCGAGATGAGGGATCCTTTCCCTGCTTGTTCGGAAAAGAATTCCCGGCATTCCATCGCATCTCAAGGTGGCGCTCTCCAAAGGAAAGGGGAGAGGAACTGCAGGGTCGTGCCACCATTCCAAGACTCCCCGATGTGTCAGTCCGTTCCACAGGAACCTGTTTTCCCTGCACTGCCTCGGCTTTCACGCCGAGGATCGACTCACACCACCGTGACACGTGGGACAGCCCTGTGGGAAAGCCTCGTGGGAAAGACTCGAGGAAAGCCACAGATCCCTTGGTCCACGCAAGGGAACCGTGACACTGCTGCTACAGCATGGGAGGAAATGGCACGCTCATGCCCCCACTCGAGACGAGGCCTGACTCCCTTGTGGAGACTCCAGAAGTACCCCAAAATCCATGTCAGCACTGGAGAGGAATCCTCAGCTTCCGGCCCGACTCCACACAAGGAGAGCACCTGCTGAAACTCGGAAATATCCAGGAGCCTCTCCGTTCCAGGCGACATGAGGCCCATTTCTGCTGAGGCATCTCGAGACTAACCACACCTAACCTCTGGAACTTCCAAAGGGTCCTTCACACCCTTGCTGCAACTCAAGAAGTTCCCCGACATACCCTTCCTCTTCACGTTCTGCCATAATGGTGGTGTCATCTGCATATCTAAGTTTATTGATATTTCTACCGGCAATCTTCATCCAGCTCATGTATCTTCCATCCCAGCATGTTTCATGATGTACTCTGCATATAAGTTAAATAAACAGGGTGACAATATACAGCCTTGACATACTCCTTTTCCTTTTTGGAACCAGTCTGTTGTTCCATGTCCTGCTCTAACTGTTGCTTCCTGACCTTCATCCAGATTTCTCAAGAGGCAGGTTAGGTGGTCTGGTATTCCATCTCTTTCAGAATTGTGGCTAAAACAACAGTATAAGGACCTTTCCAATGTCAGGCCAAGGAATTGTGTTTCCAGTCATTGAGCCACACCTGATCACTGAGCACAAATTCATGAATCTGTTCCTCAAGGGGGAATGAGATTCTTTTTTATACAAACTTAGTTACCTGATTTATTACCTTACCTAATTGTTCCATCTGCTGTGAAATCCCACCCCCTTACTTGTGGCAAATCTGCTAACACCTGCCTCACTGTGGGAGGGGGTCTCCATAGAAAATTTCATAAGGACAACAACTGTGGGAACGTGCGGTTACCCGTAATATGAGTAAGTCTGCCGGAAGCAAGCCCATCCATGTACAGTCAGTCTCTATGATCCATTTTGAAAGTGTCTCTTCAAGAGTTTGGTTGTTTCTTTCCATCATTCCAGAACACTGGGGCCTATATGCTGTATGTAATTTCCACTGATATTTAGAGCTTCACATACCTGTTAATTAACGCGGCTACAAAGACAGGCCATTGTCGGATTCTATACTGGTTGGAAACCCAAGTCTGGGAATTATTTCTCAAATCAGCGAGCTACTTCATTTTCTTTTTCAGATCAGGTAGGGAAGGCCTCTGCCCAACCGGAGAAGGTACCTACTATTCTAGTAAGTCATGATAACAGGTGACTGCCTTTGCTTCCCCGAAGGACACTCGCTTTCCCCTGCATCCTGAGAACTCCACGTCTCAGCCAGTTGGAAAAGCGCTTCTTGGAGGTCATTATTCAGGGGCAATTTCCCTGGAGCCCGGGGCCATAGGGAGCGGCTCCACACTCCCAGGGAAAGGCAGAGCCACAGCCACACATCTGTCCCATCCCCTTTGCTCTGTAGGAGAGCTCTAGTGAGCCTAGGTCTGTCAGGAAAATTCTTGGCTCCTTATGGGGACACATTCTATGTGTGAAACTGCATCCAGGACCTAGGGCCACAGGGCGCCTGTTTTCTCTAGGGGGCGGAGGGGGTGGGGGGCCTGAAGCAGTTGCGGCCCCAGCAACAGCTTCCCAACATCCATCCAATTGCTCTTTTCTTACCTCTGATAGAACTAGCTTTGTTCCAGCCTTTGGCAATTTGGAGGCAAGCCGGCCCCCTTCCTCC
>NW_017208999.1:0-3596 GCF_001704415.2 Capra hircus | reverse complement strand
GGATCTTTTGTTATCTGGAGATCTTTTTGCTTTACCAATGGCTTTTTATTTTACTGTTCCAAACGAATCAGCATTTAACTTATTACAAGAGAACATTGTAAAATCTGATGGGGGAAAACTATACTTAATTTCTCCTTTTTTAATTTTTTGAATTAACAAAGCACGTGAGGCGTAAATGATGCAAGATCTGATCACAAGAATTTCCTATAGCAATCTGCCAATCATCAAACATTTGAAAAGCATCAAGTTGGTTTTTGTTATATGGAATTACAATTTTTGATGGCTCTTTACTAAACAATTTAATAAATCAGTATGCTTGAATTAATCTTTTAAATTAATATGGCAGTAATTTTTTCTTAGGCAGAGGCCATTGTTCCACCAAGTTGGGATAAGATAAAACTATTTTTTGGGGGGTCATTAGATGGAACCAATGGGCCTTCTTGTCACAAGCATCCTGTAGGTATACATTTTGTGGCAAGAATAATTTAATCTCCTTTTTTGGCAATATTAATCTTAATTAACTGATCATTTAAAGCCTCATTCACTTTAACGAAAGCCAACTGTGTCACACTAGTCAACTTTTCTTAGAACTGGGATTAGGATTGTTTTTTTTCAGCAATCAAACAAAAGGCTTTAAATCTACAAAAGTCAGTTTTAAATGTGGCATATCCAATTAATATCAACTAATAATTTTTGGAAATCATTTAAAGTTAGTAAACAATCTCTCAGCAGCTTTAAAAGGACATTATCAGTTTTAAAACTTTTGGCAGACCCAAATATAAGAAGCAAGAAAAGCTTTTTTAATGATCTTTTTATAACCCAAATCTGGTCTATAGCCTTTTAGATGACAAGTAGCCATTTAATCTTTGCTTGAATACTTCCAGCAACGGGGAGCTCACTATTCACCAAGGTTTTAAACTCTCTCTCACCTCTTACTCTATAGCATTTTTATCCTGCATACCACCTTTTCTAATCCCACCAACTCCTTTTCAGTAGTATATGTTGGCCAGGAGCTGCGCTAGTCTCTCAGCAATCTAAGAAACGTCTTGTCTATTGTCTAACAGCCATGACATTTTATATCTTTAAAAAATCTTTTAAAGGCCAAGAAGCTGCAATTTTTTGCACCCAAAAAGCTAGATCTAGATCCTCTGGGGCTTTTTTGTCTGGTTTTTCTGTCTGGTAATAAGGTAAAAGCAAAAGCTGTGCTATTTTTTTAATTTTAATTACACAGTTTTAGCAGGTGGCGATATCAAAACTTCAATTTTTTAGTATAATCAGAATTTACTACACAAGAACTACCGAAATTTTTTGAAAAGAAAGCAAGCTATGCCCCAGCACAAGTCTTACAATGTCCTCAGGAAGGGGACTAGCCACTGGAATCTGAGTCAGGAGCTATTATTATTAAGGTGGTGGAACTGAGGTCCAGGCCTGAGCTACCTGGGGTTGTTTGGTACGGCTTGTTATCTCTGTTTAGCAAGACATTTTGGCAAAAAATGTTCTATTTGGCCTCAAGAGAAACATTTTGCATTTGTAAAGTCCTTTTTATTACGAATATTTTTCTTTTTTTTCCTGTTTTTCTTCCTTTTTTTTTTTCTTTTTTTTGTTGGGTGAGGCCCCTCCTGAGGGGATTTTATGCAAGGAGCAAGCTCTGTTTTAAAAGCTCTTTTGCTCAAAAATATTGTCACTATCGTTTTCAAACTTAAGCAATGTTCTGGGAGGCTTTGGATATAAAGTGGGGAGTTCTTAAGCCCTGGGGAGGCGCAAGCAGAGGTTGCAGTGGTCGCCTTAAATAAGACAACTCTTTTAAAGGTTTGGTTTGTGTAGAGGGGGAGGGGGCTCTCCAGGGCGCTCGGCCGCTGCGTCCTATAAGCACCCTCCTTCCTCGGGAGGAAGAGTACAGTCTCTCTCCTTTTGTTTGCCAATGGCAGAAAATATGATCTGCGTAATAGGTGGAGACCCACTACGATCCACTGCTATAGTCTCTCCCATAGGCTATCTAACTAACAGCCTCATGACGGGGTCCAGAACATTTGTAATAATATTTTACAGAGCAAAAGCATTTACAGGCCCATGCAAAGTATAATTAGTTTTTAGCTGTTTTATTACCTTTATCCAAGTATCTAAATCTCTTTTCTGGAAACCAAGGACATTGGTCTCGTAACACGAGCCTTTTAATCTTTAATTTGTCTTTTTGTTTAACAGTTACAAAATTACTTGTATAAAGAGGTGTCATTGTTTTGAGTCATTGTTACCCGTGTCAGAAAATTAAGAGTTATAGAAAAGTCTGCCTTGACAAAAAGGTTTTACCTTAGCCAAGGGGGGTTTTGTTTTAAACCCTAAGATAGCAGGTTTCTTTCAACCTCTAGAGCACCAGGTTTCTCTTAAACCCTTGAACACTTCCCACTCGTCCTCACCCTGTCTATCCTACAGGGGGGTCCGCGGCACCCTGAGTGGGGTCCTAGCCGTCCCGAACACTCAACACTGGGGGAGTACCCGAAAGTACTCCGGGGGAGTGATTAAGTCACTCCGGGGGGAGCAACAGAGAGTGCTCCGGGGGGAGCAACAGAGAGTGCTCCGGGGGAGCTTTTGCTCCGAGGAACCTACCTTTGAATAGCCTGTTCCGGGCACCACTTGCGGGGTCCAGCCCCGGTGGATCCAGGGAATTCGAAGGGTGGACGGCGTTGGCGTGGAAAGACTTGTTTGTTTATTAATGTAAATTAGATTAAGAAACTATAGTGTAGTAAGAAGATTAAGTGGAGGAAGAGGGCTGAATAGCTTGGTTTACGCGGAAGGCCAATAAAAATTCCAGACAAGGAATTTGCCACCATCTACGTTGGGCCACCGGCGCCACGCTTGAATATCTAAGGGTGCCTCGCCTTAAGCTCCCTTTCGTGCGGGTCTTAACAGCCGGGGCAAGTAAGTAGACCTGGCGAGCCTCGCCCGCCCCAGATGGAGATTCAGCCTGAAGTTAAAGTAAAGAGCAGAGAGAGGGAAGGGAGAGAAGAAGAGAGAGAGAGAGACATGGGGGAGCCAGAGTCCAAGAAACCAGGCCGAGAGACTAGTTTCGAGAAACTGGCCCCCATCCTTTATTGTTCAGAAGGCCTTTTATACTTTTGATAAAACACGGAGATCAATTGGGTAACACAAAATTATGTAGCGTTCGCAACCCAGATTCTTTCCGTATATCATTTTGTATACAAAAGGTCTCAGGTGATTTACATTATCTTTTGGCCAGAGGCTTGTTAACACTTTTTGGCTCTCTTCCTTAATGAATGTAATTTTGTTTCCCCTGAAGTGTTTTTTTTTTTTTTTAATCTGCATCTCCTTAAAGCATTAAAAGTTACATCTCTATAGAACAAAGGTGCAGTGGGATATAACAAAGAAGGTACTTAACTCAAAGATCTAATGTTGCTAATACCAGGTCTACTACTTGTTTTTCTATATACCAACTATATCTAAAAATAAAGGATATGAAAATTTGGCAGCAAGCATTGACCCAAAAATAAACCATTAATCAGTCCTATTCTAAAGATTTTGACTCCTCGGAAGTCCTACATTCCTAGGATGTTTTAAGCTTTCTGTGCCCTCCTGCGGTC
>NW_017208998.1:0-3596 GCF_001704415.2 Capra hircus | reverse complement strand
ATCCAGAGGAGCGCCCGTTTTCTGCCTGCCTAGCTCGAGAGGAGGGATCCTTTCCTGCGTGGTGGGGGAAAGAATTCCCGGCGTTCCCGTCGCATCTCAAGAGGAGGCGCTCTCCACAGGAAAGGCGAGAGGAACTCCAGGGCCGTGCCACCATTCCCAGAGTCCCCAGATGTCTCAGTCCATTCCAGGGAAACCTGCTTTCCCTGCACTGCCTCCGACTTTCAAGCCGAGGATCGACTCACACACACGGTGGCAGGTGGGACGGCGCTGTGGGAAAGCCTCGTGGAAAGCCTCGTCCTCGAGGGAAAGCCACAGATACCTTGATCCACTCGAAGGGAAGCGTGACACTGCTGCTAGCTGGGGAGGAAAGCGCACGTGCATGCCCCCTCTCGAGACGAGGACTGACTCCCCTGGGGAGACTCCAGAAGTACCCAAGATCCATGTCAGCACTGGAGAGGAATCCTCAGGTTCCGGCACCGACTCTACACAAGGTCTGATGCGGGGTCCAGCCCCGGTGGATCCAGGGAATTCGAAGGGTGGACGGCGTTGGCGTGGAAAGACTTGTTTATTTATTAATGTAAGATTAGATTAGGAAACTATAGTGTAGTAAGAAGATTAAGTGGAGGAAGAAGGCTGAATAGCTTGGTTTACTCGGACGGTCATAAAATTCCAGACAAGGAATTTGCACCTCCTACGTTGGCCCACCGGCGCCCGCTTGAATATTAAGGGTGCCTCGCCTTAAGCTCCCTTTCGTGCGGGTCTTAACAGCCAGGGCAAGTAAGTAGACCTGGCGAGACTCCCGCACTCCAGGTGGAGATTCATCCTGAAGTTATAGTAAAGAGCAGAGAGAAGGAAAGTTAGAGAAGAAGAAAGAGAGAGAAAGACACGGGGGGAGCCAGAGTCCCAAGAAACCAGGCTGAGAGACTAGTTCGAGAAGCTGGTCCGAGAATCTGGCCCCCGGCCCTGGCCTCCTCCTTTATTGTTCAGAAGGCCTTTTATACTTTTGATAAAACATGGAGATCAATGGATAACACAAAATTATATAGTGTTCGCAACCCAGATTCTTTCTGTATAATCATTTTGTATACAAAAGGTCTCAGGTGATTTACATTATCTTCTGGCCAAGAGGCTTGTTAACACTTTTTGGCTCTCTTCCTTAATGAATGTTAATTTTGTTTCCCCTGAAGTGTTTTTCTTTAATCTGCATCTCCTTAAAGCATTAAAGTTACATCTCTATAGAACAAAGGTGCAGTGGGTTATAACAAAGAAGGTACTTAACTCAAAGATCTAATGTTGCTAATACCAGGTCTACTACTTGTTTTTCTATATACCAACTATATCTAAAATAAAGGATATGAAAATTTGGCAGCAAGCATTGACCCCAAAAATGAAACTTTTAATCAGTCCTATTCTAAAAGATTTTGACTCCTCGGAAGCTCCTGCATTCCTAGGATGTTTTAAGCTTCCTGTGCCTCCTGCGGTCAGGAGGCCTCAAACAATCACAAGCGCAGCTGTACGAGTCCTACAGGCAGGCTAGAAAGAAATCAGAGGGTTTTTGGATTGAAACACTCTTTCAAATGCAGAAGACTAACGGCCTGAATTGACTTTTTCCAGAAAAGGTCAGAAGAGTGAAAAAGCAGAGCACAAAAACCGGCAGATTTTTGTTGGGGTACGTGCTTAAAAATTTCAAGAGGAATCCCTGAAGTCTGAGCACGCCTTGCGTATGTCAGCTTCCTTCCTCATAACCTTGTCACGGGCGGGCTACCTCACACTGGCTCCCGGCAGTCTTAGGCCCGGCATCGACGGGAGAGGAATCCCGAGAGGCCCCCGAGCAACTCGCATGCGGACTGGCCTTTCCTGAGGCCACCAGAGCGGGTCCCTGAGGTCCCCCGTCGTAAGTCGAGAGCACCTGCCACAACTCGAGAAAATCCAGGAGGTTCTCCCCTCCAGGCGAGATGAGGCCCATTTCCGCTGAGGCATCTCGAGGCTAATCACACCTAACCTCTGGAACTTCCAAAGGGTCCTTCACACCCTTGCTGCAACTCAAGAAGTTCCCGACATACCCGACTCCACTCGAAAGAAGCACGAGAGTCCCGCCCACATCCAGAGGAGCCCCGTTTCCGCCTCCTAGCTGGAGGGGAGGGATCCTTTCCCTGCGTGGTCAGGAAAGAATTCCCGGCATTTCCGTCGCATCTCAAGGGGAGGCGCTCTCCAAAGGAAAGGCGAGAGGAACTCCAGGGTCGTGCCACCATTCCCAGAGTCCCCCAGATGTCTCAGTCCATTCCAGGGAAACCTGTATTCCCTGCACTGCCTCCACTTTCAAGACGAGGATCGACTCACACCACGGTGGCACGTGGGACAGCCCTGTGGGAAAGCCTCGTGGGAAAGCCTCGAGGGAAAGCCACAGATCCTTGATCCACGCGAAGGGAAGTGCGACACTGCTGCTACAGCTCGGAAGGAAAGCGCACGTGCATGCCCCACTTGAGACGAGGACTGACTCCCCTGGGGAGACTCCAGAAGTACCCCCAAGATCCATGTCAGCACTGGAGAGGAATCCTCAGGTTCCGGCACTGACTCCACACAAGGTCTTAGGCCCAGCATCGACGGGAGAGGAAACCCGAGAAGCTGCCGAGAGGCCCCCGAACAACTCGCATGGGGACTGGCCTTTCCTGAGGACACCAGAGCGGGTCCCTGAGGTCCCCGTCGTAAGTCGAGAGCACCTGCCACAACTCGAGAAAATCCAGGAGGTTCTCCCCTCCAGGCGAGATGAGGGCCCATTTCCGCTGAGGCGTCTCGAGGCTCATCACACCTAAACTCTGGAACTTCCAAAGGGTCCTTCACACCCTTTGCTGGCAACTCAAGAAGTTTCGCAACATTCCCGACTCCACTCGAGAGGAAGCACGGGAGTCCCGCCCACATCAGAGGAGCCCCCGTTTCTGCCTCCTAGCTCGAGAGGAGGGATCCTTTCCCTGCGTGGTGGGGAAAGAATTCCGGCGTTCCCGTCGCATCTCAAGAGGAGGCGCTCTCCACAGGAAAGGCGAGAGGAACTCCAGGGCCGTGCCACCATTCCAGAAGTCCCCAGATGTCTCAGTCCATTCGCAGGGAAACCTGCTTTCCCTGCACTGGCCTCGACTTTCAAGCCGAGGATCGACTCACACCACGGTGGCAGGTGGGACGGCGCTGTGGGAAGCCTCGTGGGAAAGCCTCGTGGGAAAACCTCGAGGGAAAGCCACAGATACCTTGATCCACTCGAAGGGAAGCGTGACACTGCTGCTACGGCTGGGGAGGAAAGCGCACGTGCATGCCCCTCTCGAGACGAGGACTGACTCCCCTGGGGAGACTCCAGAAGTACTCAAGATCCATGTCAGCACTGGAGAGGAATTCCTCAGGTTCCGGCACTGGCTCCACACAAGATCTTATGGCCCGGCATCGACGTGAGAGGAATCCAGAAGAGCCCCGGAGCAACTCGCATGGGGACTGGCCTTTCCTGACGCAACCAGACGGGTCCCTTAGGTCCCGTCGTTAAGTCGAGAGCACCTGCCGAAACTCGAGAAATCCAGGAGGTTCTCCCTCCAGGCGAGATGAGGCCCATTTCC
>NW_017208997.1:0-3597 GCF_001704415.2 Capra hircus | reverse complement strand
TGGGGACTCTGGGAAAGGTGACACGACCCTGGAGTTCCTCTCGCCTTTCCTGTGGAGAGCGCCTCCTCTTGAGATGCGACGGGAATGCCGGGAATTTTTTCCCAACCACGCAGGGAAAGGATCCCTCCTCTCGAGCTAGGAGGCGGAAACGGGGCTCCTCTGGATGTGGGCGGGACTCTCGTGCTTCTCTCGAGTGGGAGACGGTTATGTCGGCGAATTTCTTGAGTTGCAGATATGTTGTGAAGGACCCTTTGGAAGTTCCAGAGTTTAGGTGTGATTTGCCTCGAGACGCCTCAGCGGAAATGGGCCTCATCTCGCGTGAGGGGAGAACCTCCTGGATTTTCTCGAGTTGCGGCAGTCCTATCGACTTATGACGGGGACCTAAGGGACACGCTATGGTGGCCTCAGGAAAGGCCAGTCCCCATTCGAGTTGCTCGGGGCCACTCGGGATTCCTCTCCATCGAAGCCGGGCCTCAGAAATTGTGTGGAGTCGGTGCCGGAACCTGAGGATTCCTCTCCAGTGCCGACATGGATCTTGGGGTACTTCTGGAGTCTCCCCATGGGAGTCAGTCCTCGTCTCGAGTGGGGCATGCACGTGCGCTTTTCTCCCGAGCTGTAGCAGCAGTGTCATGCTTCCCTTCGCGTGGATCAAGGGATCTGTGGCTTTCCTCGAGGCTTTCCTACAAGGCTTCCCACGAGGCTTCCCCACAAGGCTGTCCCCCGTGCCACCGTAGTGTGAGTTGACCTCGGCTTGAAAGTCGAGGCAGTGCAGGGAAAACAGGTTTGCCTGGAATGAACTGAGAAATCTGGGGACTCCTGGAATGGGGCCTGATCCTGGAGTTCCTTTCGCCTTTCCTGTGGAGAGCACCTCCTCTTGAGATGTGACGGGAACGCTAGGAATTCTTTCCCTACCACGCAGGGAAAGGATCCCTCCTCTCGAGCTAGCGGCGAAACGGGGCCACTCTGGAAGTGGGCGGGACTCTCGTGTTCCTCTTGAGTGGAGACGGGTATGTCGGGGAACTTCTTGAGTTGCAGCAAGGGTGTGAAGGACCCTTTGGAAGTTCCAGAGTTTAGTGTGATTACCCCCTATTTGCCTCAGCAGAAATGGGCCTCATCTCGGCCTGGAGGGAGAACTTCCTGGATTTTCTCGAGTTGCGGCTGGTGCTCTCGACTTACGATGGGGACCTCAGGACCCGCTCTGGTGGCCTCAGGAAAGGCCAGTCCCCATGCGAGTTGCTCGGGGCTCTCGGATTCCTCTCCCGTCGATGTCGGGGCCTAGGACCTTGTGTTGAGTCGGTGCCGGAACCTGAGGATGCTTCTCCAGTGCTGACATGGATCTTTGGGTACTTCTGGAGTCTCCCCAGTGGAGTCAGTCCTCGTCTCGTGGGTCGATGCAACGTGCACTTTCCTCCGAGCTGTAGCAGCAGTGTCCCGCTTCGCTTCGCGTGGATCAAGGGATCTGTGGCTTTCTCTCGAGGCTTTCCCACGAGGCTTCCCACAGGGCTGTCCCACGTGCCACCGTGGTGTGAGTCGACCTCGGCTTGAAAGTCGAGGCAGTGCAGGGAAACAGGTTTCCCTGGAATGGACTGAGGCATCTGGGGACTCTGGAATGGTGGCACGACCTCGAGTTGCTCTCGCCTTTCCTGTGGAGAGCACCTCCCCTTGAGAAGCGACAGGAATGCCGGGAATTCTTTTCCGAGCTCTAAAGGGAAAGATCCCACCTCTCGAGCTAGGAGGAGGAAAAGGGCTCCTCTGGATGTGGGCGGGACTCTCGTGCTTCCTCTCGAGTGGAGACGGGTATGTCGGGGAACTCTTGAGTTGCAGCAAGGGTGTGAAGGACCCGTTGGAAGTTCCAGAGGTTAGGTGTGATTAGCCTCGAGACGCCTCTGCGGAAATGGCCTCATCTCGCCTGAGGGGAGAACCTCCTGGATTTTCTCGAGTTGCGGCAGGTGCTCTCGACTTACGACGGGGACCTCAGGGACCCGCTCTGGGGCCTCAGGAAGGCCAGTCCACTTGCGAGTTGCACGGAGGCCTCTCGGGGGCCTCTCTGGTTTCCTCTCCCGTCGATGCTGGGCCTATGACCTTGTGTGGAGTCAATGCCGGAACCTGAGGATTCCTCTCCAGTGCTGACATGGATCTTGGGGTACTTCTGGAGTCTACCCAGGGAGTCAGTCCTCGTCTCGAGTGGGGCATGCACGTGCGCTTTCATCCCCAGCTGTAGCAGCAGTGTCACCCGTCCCTTCGAGTGGATCAAGGGATCTGTGGCTTGTCCTCGAGGCTTTCCCACGAGGCTTTCCCACGACTTTCCCACAGGTCTGTCCCACGTGCCACCGTGGTGTGAGTCGATCCTCGGCTTGAAAGTCGAGGCAGTGCAGGGAAAACAGGTTTCCTTTGGAATGGACTGAGACATCTGGGGGACTCTGGGAATGGTGGGACGACCCTGGAGTTCCTCTCGCCTTTCCTGTGGAGAGCGCCTCCTCTTGAGATGCGACGGGAACGCCGGGAAATCTTTCCCGACCACGCAGGGAGAGGATCCCTCCTCTCGAGCTAGGAGGCAGAAACGGGGCTCCTTTGGATGTGGGCGGGACTGTCGTGCTTCCTCTCGAGTGGAGTCCGGGAATGTTGCAGAACTTCTTGCGTTGCAGCAAGGGTGTGAAGGACCCTTTGGAAGTTCCAGAGTTTAGGTGTGATTAGCCTCGAGACGCCTCAGCGGAAATGGGCCTCATCTCGCCTGGAGGGGAGAACCTCCTGGATTTTCTCGAGTTGCGGCAGGTGTTCTCGACTTACGATGGGGACCTCAGGGACCCGCTCTGGTGGCCTCGGAAAGGCCAGTCCCCATGCGAGTTGCTCGGGACTTCTCGGGATTCCTCTCCCCGGTGATGCTGGGGCCTAAAACCTTGTGTGGAGTCATTGCTGGAACCTGAGGTTTCCTCTCCAGTGCTGACATGGATCTTGGGTTACTTCTGGAGTCTCCCCAGGGGAGTCAGTCCTAATCTCGAGTGGGGGCATGCACGTGCGCTTTCCTCCCGAGCTGTAGCAGCAGTGTCACGCTTCCCCTTCGCGTGGATCAAGGGATCAGGGGCTTTCCCTCGAGGCTTTCCCACGAGGCTTTCCACGCTTTCCCACAGGGCTGTCCCACGTGCCACCATGGTGTGAGTCGATCCTCGCTTGAAAGTCGAGGCAGTGCAGGGGAAAACAGGTTTCCCTGGAATGGACTGAGACATCTGGGGGACTCTGGGAATGTGGCACAACCCTGGAGTTCCTCTCGCCTTTCCTGTGGAGTGCGCCTCCACTTGAGATGCGACGGGAACGCGGGAATTCTTTCCCGACCACGCAGGAAAGGATCCTTCCTCTCTAGCTAGGAGACGGAAACGGGCTCCTCTGGATGTGGCCGGGACTCTCGTGCTTCCTCTCGAGTGGAGACGGGGAATGTCGGGAACTTCTTGAGTTGCAGCAAGGGTGTGAAGGACCCTTTGAAGTTCCAGAGTTTAGGTGTGAATAGCCTCGAGACGCCTCAGCGGAAATGGGCCTCATCTCGCCTGGAGGGAGAACCTCCTGGATTTTCTCGAGTTGCAGCAGGTGCTCTCGACTTACGAA
>NW_017208996.1:0-3598 GCF_001704415.2 Capra hircus | reverse complement strand
GCGAGATGAGGCCCATTTTCCGGTGAGGTGTCTGGAGGTTAATCACAACCTAACCTCTGGAACTTCCAAAGGCTCCTTCACAAGCTTGCTGCAACTCAAGAAGTTCCCGGACATACCCGTCTCCACTCGAGAGGAAGCACGGGAGTCCCGCCCACATCCAGAGGAGAACCTGTTTCCGCACATAGCTCGAGAGCAAAGATCCTTTCCCTGCGTGGTCCGGAAAGAATTCCCGCGTTCCATATCATCTCAAGAGGAGGCGCTCTCCACAGGAAAGGCGAGAGAACTCCAGGGTCGTGCCACCATTCCAGAGTCCCCAGATGTCTCAGTCCATTCCAGGGAAACCTGTTTTCCCTGCACTGCCTCGACGTTGAAGCCGAGGATCGACTCACACCACGGTGGCACGTGGGACAGCCCTTTGGAAAAGCCTCGTGGGAAGCCTCGAAGGAAAGCCACATATCCTTGATTCACGGCAAGGGAAGCATGACACTGCTGCTACAGCTCGGGAGGAAAGCGCACGTGCATGCCCCCACTCGAGACGAGGACTGATCCTGGGGAGACTCCAGAAGTACCCAAGATCCATGTCAGCCCTGGAGAGGAATCCTCAGGTTCCGGCACCGACTCCACAGAAGGTCTTAGGCCCGCATCGACGGGAGAGGAATCCGAGAGACCACGAGCAACGCGCATTGGGACTGGCCTTTCCTGAGGTCACCAGAGCGGGTCGCTGAGGTCCCCGTCGTAAGTCGAGAGCCCTTGCCGCAACTCCAGAAAATCCAGGAGGTTCTCCCCTACAGGCGTGATGAGGCCCATTTCCGCTTAGGCGTCTCGAGGCTAATCACACCTAACCTCTGGAACTTACAAAGGCTCCTTCACACCCTTGCTGCAACTCAAGAAGTTCCCGGACATACCCGTCTCCACTCGAGAGAAGCACGAGAGACCGCCACATCTAGAGGAGCCCTGTTCCGCCTCCAAGCTCGAGAGCAGTGATCCTTTCCCTGTGTGGTCCGGAAACAATTCCCGGCTTTCCGGCGCATCTCAAGAGGAGGCGCTCTCCACAGGAAAGGCGAGAAGAATTCCAGGGTCGTGCCACCATTCCCAGAGTCCACCAGATGTCTCAGTCCATTCCATGGAAACCTGTTTTTCCCTGCACAGCCTCGACTTTCAAGCCGGGATCGACTCACACCACGGTGGCACGTGGGACAGCCCTAGGGAAACCCTCGAGGGAAAGCCTCGAGGAAAGCCTCAGACCACTTGATCCATGCGAAGGGAAGCGTGACACTGCTGCTCGAGCTCGGAGGAAAGTGCACGTGCATGCCCCGCACGAGACAAGGACTGACTCCTCTGGGGAGACTCCAGAAGTACCCAAGATCCATGTCAGCACTGCAGAGGAATCCGCAGGTTCCGGCACCGACTCCACACAAGGACTTAGGCCCCAGCATCAACGGGAGAGGAATCCGAGAGACCACGAGCAACTCGCATGGGACGGGCCTTTCCTGAGGCCACCAGAGCCGGTCCCTGAGTCCCAATGTAAGTCGAGAGCACCTGCCGCAACTCGAGAAAATCCAGGAGGTTCTCCCTCCAGGCGAGATGAGGCCCATTTCCGATAAGGCGTCTCGAGGTTAATCACACTAACCTCTGGAACTTCCAAAGGCTCCTTCACACCCTGGCTGCATCTCAAGAAGTTCCCGGACATACCGTCTCCACTCGAGAGGAAGCACGAGAGTCCGCCACATCCAGAGGAGCCCGTTTCCGCCTCCTAGCTCGAAAGGAGGGATTCTTTCTCTGCGTGGTGGGAAAGAATTCCCGGCGTTCCTGTTGCATCTCAAGAGGATGCGGTCTCACAGGAAAGTCGAGAGAAACTCCAGAGTCGTGCCACCATTCCCAAAGTCCACAGGTGTCCAGTTCACCGAATGTGTCGATCCTCGACTTAAGCGAGGATCGATCCTTAGGTGAACGTGTGACAGCCCTGTGGACTTTGGGAATGGTGGCACGACTCTGGAGTTTCTCTCGACTTTCCTGTGGAGACCGCATCCTCTTGAGATGCAACAGGAACGCCGGGAATTCTTTCCCCACCACGCAGAGAAAGAATCCCTCCTTTCGAGCTAGGAGGCGGAAACGGGGCTCCTCTGGATGTGGGCGGGACTCTCGTGCTTCCTCTCGAGTGGAGACGGGTATGTCCGGGAACTTCTTGAGATGCAGCCAGGGTGTGAAGGAGCCTTTGGAAGTTCCAGAGGTTAGGTGTGATTAACCTCGAGACGCCTTATCGGAAATGGGCCTCATCTCGCCTGGAGGGGAGAACCTCCTGGATTTTCTCGAGTTGCGGCAGGTGCTCTCGACTTACGATTGGGACCTCAGGACCGGCTCTGGTGGCCTCAGGAAAGGCCCGTCCCATGCGAGTTGCTCGGTGGTCTCTCGGATTCCTCTCCCGTTGATGCTGGGGCCTAAGTCCTTGTGTGGAGTCGGTGCGGAACCTGCGGATTCCTCTGCAGTGCTGACATGGATCTTGGGGTACTTCTGGAGTCTCCCCAGAGGAGTCAGTCCTTGTCTCGTGCGGGGCATGCACGTGCACTTTCCTCCGAGCTCGAGCAGCAGTGTCACGCTTCCCTTCGCATGGATCAAGTGGTCTGAGGCTTTCCTCGAGGCTTTCCCTCGAGGGTTTCCCTAGGGCTGTCCCACGTGCCACCGTGGTGTGAGTCGATCCCCGCTTGAAAGTCGAGGCTGTGCAGGGAAAACAGGTTTCCATGGAATGGACTGAGACATCTGGTGGACTCTGGGAATGGTGGCACGACCCTGGAATTCTTCTCGCCTTTCCTGTGGAGAGCGCCTCCTCTTGAGATGCGCCGGGAAAGCCGGGAATTGTTTCCGGACACACAGGGAAAGGATCACTGCTCTCGAGCTTGGAGGCGGAACAGGCTCCTCTAGATGTGGGCGGGTCTCTCGTGCTTCCTCTCGAGTGGAGACGGGTATGTCGGGAACTTCTTGAGTTGCAGCAAGGGTGTGAAGGAGCCTTTGTAAGTTCCAGAGGTTAGGTGTGATTAGCCTCGAGACGCCTAAGCGGAAATGGGCCTCATCACGCCTGTAGGGAGAACCTCCTGGATTTTCTGGAGTTGCGGCAAGGGCTCTCGACTTACGACGGGGACCTCAGCGACCGCTCTGGTGACCTCAGAAAGGCCAGTCCCAATGCGCGTTGCTCGGTGGTCTCTCGGATTCCTCTCCCGTCGATGCCGGGGCTAAGACCTTCTGTGGAGTCGGTGCCGGAACCTGAGGATTCCTCTCCAGGGCTGACATGGATCTTGGGTACTTCTGGAGTCTCCCCAGGGAGTCAGTCCTCGTCTCGAGTGGGGGCATGCACGTGCGCTTTCCTCCGAGCTGTAGCAGCAGTGTCATGCTTCCCTTGCCGTGAATCAAGGATATGTGGCTTTTCGAGCTTTCCCACGAGGCTTTTCAAAGGGCTGTCCACGTGCCACCGTGGTGTGAGTCGATCCTCGCTTCAACGTCGAGGCAGTGCAGGGAAAACAGGTTCCCTGGATGGACTGAGACATCTGGGGACTCTGGGAATGGTGGCACGACCTGGAGTTCTCGACCTTTTTCCTCGTTTCCT
>NW_017208995.1:0-3598 GCF_001704415.2 Capra hircus | reverse complement strand
GGCCTCATCTCGCCTGGAGGGAGAACCTCCTGGATTTTCTCGAGTTGCGGCAGTGTGCTCTGACTTACGACGGGGATCTCAGGGACGCGCCTGGTGGCCTCAGGAAAGGCCAGTCCCCATGGGAGTTGCTCGCGGGCCTCTCGGGATTCTTCTCCCGTCGATGCCGGGGCCTAAGATCCTGTGTGGAGTCGGTGCCGAAACCTGAGGATTCCTCTCCAGTGCTGACATGGATCTTGGGGTACTTCTGGAGTCTCCCCAGGGGAGTCAGTCCTCGTCTCGAGTGGGGCATGCAACTGCGCTTTCCTCCCGAGCTGTAGCAGCAGAGTCGCTCTTCCCTTCGTGTGGATCAGGGATCTGTGGCTTTTTCTCGAGGATTTCCCACGAGGCTTTCCCACGAGGCTTTCCCACGAGGCTTTCCCACGAGGCTTTCCCACAGGGCTGTCCCACCGTGCCACCGTGGTGTGAGTCGATCCTCGGCTTTGAAAGTCGAGGCAGTGCAGGGAAAACAGGTTTCCCTGGAACGGACTGAGACATCTGGGGGACTCTGGGAATGGTGGCACGACTCTGGAGTTCCTCTGGCCTTTCCCAGTGGAGAGTGCCTCCTCTTGAGAAGCGAAGGGAACTCCGGGAATTCTTTCCCGACCACGCAGGGAAAGGATCCCTCCTCTCGAGCTAGGAGGCGGAAACGGGGCTCCTCTGGATTTTGGGCGGGACTCTCGTGCTTCCTCTCGAGTGGAGATGGGTATGTCGGGGAAATTCTTGAGGTGCAGCAAGGGTGTGAAGGACCCTTTAGAATTTCCAGATGTTAGGTTGTGATTAGCCTTGAGACGCCTCAGCGGAAATGGGCCTCATCTCCCCTGGAGGGTCGAACCTCCTGGATTTTCTCGAGTTGCGGCAGGTGCTCTCGACTTACGACGGGGGACCCGCTCTGCTGGCCTCAGGAAAGGCCAGTCCTCATGGAGTTGCTCGGGGGCCCTCGGGATTCCTCTCCCTTCGATTGCTGGGGCCTAAGACCTTTGTGGAGTCACTGCCGGAACCTGAGGATTCCTCTCCAGTGCGGACATGGATCTTGGGGTACTTCTGTAGTCTCCCCAGGGGAGTCAGTCCTCGTCTAGAGTGGGCGCATGCACGTGCCGCTTTCCTTCCGAGCCTGTAGCAGCAGTGTCACGCTTCCCTTCCCGTGGATCAGGGATCTGTGTCTTTCCCTCGAGGCTTTCCCACAGAGGCTTTTCCACGAGGCTTTCCACAGGGCTGTCCACGTGCCACCGTGGTGTGAGTTGATCCCTGGGCTTGAAAGTCGAGGCTGTGCAGGGAAAACTCGCTTCTCTGGAATAGACTGATACATCTGGGAGACTCTGGAATGGTGGCACGAGCCTGGAGCTCCTCTCGCCTTTCCTGTGGAGAGCGCCTCTTCTTGAGATGCAACAGGATCGCCGGGAATTCTTTCCCGACCACGCAGGGAAAGGATCCCCCCTCTTGAGCTAGGAGGCAGAAACGGGTCTCCTCTGGATGTTGGCGGGACTCTCGTACTTCCTCTCGAGTGTAGACGGGTAAGTCAGGAAACTTCATGAGTTGCAGCAAGGGTGTGAAGGACCCTTTGGAAGTTCAGAGGTTAGGTGTGATTAGCCTCGAGACGCCTCAGCACAAATGGGCCTCATATCGCCTGGAGGGTGAATCTCCTGGATTTTCTCTATTTTCGGGCAGGTGCTCTCGACTTACGACGGGGACCTCAGGGACCCGCTCTGTTTGGCCTCCGGAAAGGCCAGTCCCCATGCGAGTGGCACGGGGGCCTCTCGGGATTCCTCTCCCGTCAATGCCGGGGCCTAAGATCTTGTGTGGAGTCGGTGGCAGAACCTGAGGATTCCTCTCCAGTGCTGACATGGATCTTGGGTACTTCTGGAGTCTTCCCAGGGGAGTCAGTCCTCTTCTCGAGTGGGGTCATGCACGTGCCCTTTCCACCCGAGCTGTAGCAGCAGCAGTGTCACACTTCCCTTCGCGTGGATCAAGGATCTGTGGCTTTCCCTCGAGGCTTTCCCACGAGGCTTTCCACACGGCTGTCCCACGTGCCACCGTGGTGTGAGTCGATCCTCGGCTTGAAAGTCGAGGCAGTGCAGGGGAAACAGGTTTCCCTGGAATGGACTGAGATATCTGGGGGACTCTGGGAATGGTGGCACGACCCTGGAGTTCCTCTCGCCTTTCCTGTGGAGAGCGCCTCCTCTTGAGTTGCGACGGGAACGCCGGGAATTCTTTCCTGACCACGCAGGGAAAGGATCCCTACTCTCGAGCTAGGAGGCGGAAACGGGGCTCTTCTGGATGTGGGCGGGACTCTCGTGCTTCCTCTTGAGTGGAGCCTGGTATGTCGGGGAACTATTTGAGTTGCAGCAAGGGTGTGAAGGACCCTTTGGAAGTTCCAGATGTTAGATGTGATTAGCCTCGAGACGCCTCAGCGGAAATGAGCCTCATCTCGCCTGGAGGGGATAACCTCCTGGATTTTCTCGAGTTGTGGCACGTGCCTTCGACTTACGACGGGGACTTCAGGGACCAGATCTGGTAGCCTCAGGAAAAGGCCAGTCCCCATGCGAGTTGCTCGGGGGGCTCTCGGGATTCCTCTCCCATCGATGCCGGGGCCTAAGACCTTGTGTGGAGTCGGTGCTGGAACCTGAGGATTCCTCTCCAGTGCCGACATGGATCTGGGGTTCTTCTGGAGTCTCCGCAGGGGAGTCAGTCCTCGTCTCGTGTGGGGGCATGCAACTACGCTTTCCTCCCGAGCTGTAGCAGCAGTGTCGCTCTTACATTCGAGTGGATCAGGGGATCTGTGGCATTCGCTCGAGGCTTTCCCATGAGGCTTTCCACGAGGCTTTCCCACGAGGCTTTCCACGAGGCTTTCCCACAGGGCAGTCCCACGTGCCACCGTGGTGTGAGTCGATCCTCGGCTTGAAAGTCGAGGCAGTGCAGGGAAAACAGGTTTCCCTGGAATGGACTGAGACATCTGGGGGACTCTGGGAATGGAGGCACGACCCTGGAGTTCCTCTCGCCTTTCCTATGGAGAGCGCCTCTCTTGAGTTGCGACGGGAAAGGCCAGGAATTCTCTCCTGATCACGCAGGGAAAGGATCCCTCCTCTCAAGCTAGGAGGCGGAAACGGGGCTCCTCTGGATGTGGGCGGGACTCTCGTGCTTCCTCTCGAGTGGAGACGCGGTAAGTCAGGGAACTTCTTGAGTTGCAGCAAGGGTGTGAAGGACCCTTTGGATGGTCAGAGGTTAGCTCTGATTAGTCTCGAGACGCCTCAGCACAAATGGGCCTCATATCGCCTGGAGGGGGAATCTCCTGGATTTTCTCGAGTTGCGGCAGGTACTCTCGACTTACGACGGGGAACTCAGGGACCCGCTCTGTTGGCCTCAGGAAAGGCCAGTCCCCATGCGAGTTGCAACGGGGGCCTCTCGGGATTCCTCTCCCGTCAATGCCGGGCCTGAGACCTTGTGTGGAGTCGGTGGCAGAACCTGAGGATTTTCTCTCCAGTGCTGACATGGATCTTGGGGTTCTTCTGAGTCTCCCAGGGGAGTCAGTCCTCGTCTCGAGTGGGGGCATGCAACTGCGCCT
>NW_017208994.1:0-3598 GCF_001704415.2 Capra hircus | reverse complement strand
GGGAGCCCGCTGTTTTGCCTTCGCTTCCCTCTGACAGAGCTTTCACTGCTGGAGCCCTTGGCAGTGTGCAACCCACCAGCCCTAAGCCCTCCTCAAAGGACGCTTGGGACCTAAGTGCAAAGGCAAGGCAGGGGTAGAGCTGAAGCCAGGAAGGCGCCAGTGGCGTTTCCGAGCCTCACACAGCCTGCTCCTTCCTGGGGAGGGAGCCTTAAAGCAAGGCAAGTCTGCGCAAGGCTCGCCTATGGCAGAGCATCTTGGTGCCAGGAACTGCCAGATCGGGCCTCTGAACAGAGCTAGAGATCTGCCGTACTGGAGTCGCACTTAGCTTCGTGTAAGCAGGGATTTCAGCTTGACGGGGACTTGCTGCCTCCTCTTCCCCCGAGGAGGCTCGCTTCCCTGCTGGCTGTGCACTCGCCTATCAGGCGGGGGGCGCAGGGCTCCTCCAGCAGGTCTTGCCTCAGGGGCTGCTTCCCCTGAGTTGGGGCTGTGGGCAGGAACCCAGACACGCAGGATCAGGCCCAAACACCTGCACATGTCTCTGCTGGGGAGGAGAGTGCTAGGGAACCTACGTCTGTCATACACTTTCTGGGCACCCAAGGAATCAGCCTCCGTGTGTGCGGGCTGAAAACCCAGCCAGGGGACCTGGGAGCCTGGTGCTCTCCGTGTGGCGCTGAATCTGGGCGGCCAAGCAACCGCTGGAGGAGCCCTGCAGTTGCCCTTCCCTTCCCTCTGACAGAATTCTCACTGCTGGAGCCCTTGGCAGTGTGCAACCCACCCCCCTAAGCTCTCCTTAAGGAGGACTGGACCTAAGTGCAAAGGCAAGGCAGGATTGGAGCTGAGGCAAGAAAGGCGCCAGTGGCGACTCCCAGGCTCCTGCTGCCTGCTCCTTCCTGGAGAGGCAGCCTAAAAGCAAGGCAAGTCTGGGCAAGGCTAGCCCCCGGCAGAGCAGCCTCGCGCCAGGAACTCTGCCAGATCGGGGCTCTGAGCAGAGCTAGAGCTCTGCCGTACTGGAGGCGCACTTAGCTCCGTGCAAGCAGGGCTTTCAACTTGACGGGCTGGGCTGCCTCCTCTTCCCCCGAGGAGGCTCGCTTCCCTGCTGGCTGTGCACTCGCCTATCAGGCGGGGCGCAGGGCTCCTCCAGCAGGTCTTGCCTCAGGGGCTGCTTCCCCTGAGTTGGGGCTGTGGGCAGGAACCCAGACACGCAGGATCAGGCCCCAAACACCTGCACATGTCTCTGCTGGGGAGGAGAGTGCTAGGGAACCTACGTCTGTCATACACTTTCTGGGCACCCAAGGAATCAGCCTCCGTGTGTGCGGGGCTGAAAACCCCAGCCAGGGGCCCTGGGAGCCTGGTGCTCTCGGTGCGGCGCTGATTCTAGGCGGCCTAGAAACCGCTGGAGGAGCCCTGCAGTTGCCCTTCCCTTCCCTCTGACAGAGCTCTCACTGCTGAAGCCCTTGGCAGTGTGCAACCCACCACCCCCTAAGCCCTCCCCAACGACGCCTGGCACCTATGTGCAAAGGCAAGGCAGGATTGGAGCTGAGGCAAGGAAGGCACCAGTGGCGTCTCCCAGGCTCGCTCAGACAGCTCCTTCCTGGGGAGGGAGCCTAAAAGCAAGGCAAGTCTGGGCAAGGCGAGCCCCCGGCCGAGCAGCCTCGCGCCAGAAACTCTGCCAGATCGGGGCTCTGAGCAGAGCTAGAGCTCTGCCGTACTGGAGGCCACTTAGCTCCGTGCAAGCAGGGCTTTCCTCTTGACTGGGCTCGGCTGCCTCCTCTTCTCCCGAGGAGGCTCGCTACACTGCTGGCTGTGCTCTCGCCTATCAGGCGGCGCGCGCAGGGCTCCTCCAGCAGGTCTTGCCTCAGGGCTGCTTCCCCTGAGTTGAGGCTGTGGGCGGGAACCCAGACACGCAGGATAGGCCCCAACCACCTGCACATGTCTCTGCTGGGGAGGAGAGTGCTAGGGAACCTACGTCTCTCACACACTTTCTAGGCACCCACGGAGTCAGCCTCTGGGAGTGTGGGGATGCAAAACCCAGCCAGGGGCCCTTGGAACCTGGTGCTCTCCGTGCGGAGCTTTGTCTGGGCGCCAAGGAACCGCTGAAGGAGCCCTGCTGTTGCCCTTCGCTTCCCTCTGACAGAGCTTTCACTGCTGGAGCCCTTGGCAGTGTGCAACCCACCAGCCCCTAAGCCTCCTCAAGGACGCTTGGGACCTAAGTGCAAAGGCAAGGCAGGGGTAGAGCTGAAGCCAGGAAGGCGCCAGTGGCGTTTCCGAGCCTCACACAGCCTGCTCCTTCCTGGGGAGGGAGCCTTAAAGCAAGGCAAGTCTGCGCAAGGCTCGCCTATGGCAGAGCATCTTGGTGCCAGGAACTCTGCCAGATCGGGCCTCTGAACAGAGCTAGAGATCTGCCGTACTGGAGTCGCACTTAGCTTCGTGGAAGCAGGGATTTCAGCTTGACGGACTTGCTGCCTCCTCTTCCCCCGAGGAGGCTCGCTTCCCTGCTGGCTGTGCACTCGCCTATCAGGCGGGGCGCGCAGGGCTCCTCCAGCAGGTCTTGCCTCAGGGGCTGCTTCCCCTGAGTTGGGCTGTGGGCAGGAACCCAGACACGCAGGATCAGGCCCCAAACACCTGCACATGTCTCTGCTGGGAGGAGAGTGCTAGGGAACCTACGTCTGTCATACACTTTCTGGGCACCCAAGGAATCAGCCTCCGTGTGTGCGGGGCTGAAAACCCAGCCAGGGGCCTGGGAGCCTGGTGCTCTCCGTGTGGCGCTGAATCTGGGCGGCCAAGCAACCGCTGGAGGAGCCTGCAGTTGCCCTTCCCTTCTCTGACAGAATTCTCACTGCTGGAGCCCTTGGCAGTGTGCAACCACCAGCCCCTAAGCTCTCCTTAAGGACTGGGACCTAAGTGCAAAGGCAAGGCAGGATTGGAGCTGAGGCAAGAAAGGCGCCAGTGGCGACTCCCAGGCTCCTGCTGCCTGCTCCTTCCTGGAGAGGCAGCCTAAAAGCAAGGCAAGTCTGGGCAAGGCTAGCCCCGGCAGAGCAGCCTCGCGCCAGGAACTCTGCCAGATCGGGGCTCTGAGCAGAGCTAGAGCTCTGCCGTACTGGAGGCGCACTTAGCTCGTGCAAGCAGGGCTTTCAACTTGACGGGGCTGGGCTGCCTCCTCTTCCCCCGAGGAGGCTCGCTTCCTGCTGGCTGTGCACTCGCCTATCAGGCGGGCGCGCAGGGCTCCTCCAGCAGGTCTTGCCTCAGGGGCTGCTTCCCTGAGTTGGGGCTGTGGGCAGGAACCCAGACACGCAGGATCAGGCCCCAAACACCTGCACATGTCTCTGCTGGGGAGGAGAGTGCTAGGAACCTACGTCTGTCATACACTTTCTGGCACCCCAAGGAATCAGCCTCCGTGTGTGCGGGGCTGAAAACCCAGCCAGGGGCCCTGGGAGCCTGGTGCTCTCGGTGCGGCGCTGATTCTAGGCGGCCTAGAAACCGCTGGAGGAGCCCTGCAGTTGCCCTTCCCTTCCCTCTGACAGAGCTCTCACTGCTGAAGCCCTTGGCAGTGTGCAACCCCACCACCCCCTAAGCCCTCCCCAACGACGCCTGGCACCTA
>NW_017208993.1:0-3598 GCF_001704415.2 Capra hircus | reverse complement strand
GAGAAGCGCTCGAGGAAAGCCGACGATCGCCTTGAGTCCACGCGCCACCCGGGTGTGAAGTCAGAATTAGGCCTCGCTTGAAAAGTCGAGGCAGTGCAGGGTAAACAGGTTTCCGCTGAGAATGGACTGAGAGCCTCTGGGTGACTCTGGGAATGGTTGCACGGACCGCATGAGTTCCTTTCGGCCTTTCGCTGTGGAGAGGCGCCGGTCCACTTGAGATGCGACGGAAACTAGTCGGGATTCTTTGCCCGAAGCAACGCAGGGAATGGATTCGCCTCCCTCTCGAGCTAGGCAGGCCGGATAACGGGTCTCCTCTATGTGGGCGGACTCTCGTGCTTCCTCTCGAGTGGAGACGGGGTATGTTCGGGGAAACTTCTTGAGTGCAGTAAGGGTGGTGAAGGAGCGGCGCTTTGAGAAGTTGCCAGGGGTAGGGTGGTGAGGTTTGCCTGCGAAAACGCCTGCAGCGGAAAGAACGGGCTTTCCTACTCGCTCTGCGAGGGGAGAAACTCCTGGATGTTGAGTCAGGTTGCGGGCAGGTGTTTCTTCGATCTTATTCGTATGGGGACCTGCAGGGAGCGGCCGCTCCGACTGGCCTCAGGAAAGTGCCGTCGCCTTGAAAGTTGCTCCGGGCCTGGCTCGGGATTCCCTCTCCTTCGTCGATGCTGGGGGCCTCAGACCTTGTGTGAGAGTCGGTGCCACGGAATCCTGAGGATTCCTGCTCAGTGGGCTGAACATGAGGATGCTTGTTCTTCATGGGGTCTCCCGCGGGAGTCGCGTAGCCTCGCGTCCGATGGTGGGGTGGCAGCAACGTGCACTTTCCTCCCGAGCTGTAAGCAGCAGTGTCACGCTTCAATTTCGACGTGGATCAAGGGATCTTGTGGCTTTCCACGAGGCTTTCGGCCACAAGGGCTCTCCACGAGCCACCGTGGTGTAGTCAGCATCCTCGGCTTTGAGAAAGTCGAGGCAGTGGCAGGGAAAACAGGTTTGACCTGGATATAATGGACTGAGACATACGGGGGACTCTGGATGGTAGTACTGACCGCTGGAATTCCTGTTGCTTTCCTGTGGAGAGCGCACTCCTCTTGAGATGCGATGGGAAAACGCCCGGGAATTCTTATACGTCCACAAGAAGGGAAAGATCCCTTCCCGTCGATTGGCTAGAGGACCTTTCCCACGAGGCTTTCCCACGAGGCTTTCCCACAGGGCCGTCCCACGTGCCACCGTGGTGTGAGTCGATCCTCGGCTTGAAAGTCGAGGCAGTGCAGGGTAAAACAAGGTTTCCCTAGAATGGACTGAGACCTCTGGGGGACTCTGGGAATGGTTGCACGACCTGGAGTTCCTTTCGCCTTTCCTGTGGAGAGCGCCTCCACTTGAGATGCGACGGGGAACGTCGGGAATTCTTTCCCGACCACGCAGGGAATGGATCCCTCCTCTCGAGCTAGCAGGCCGAAACGGGGCTCCTCTGGATGTGGGCGGGACTCTCGTGCTTCCTCTCGAGTGGAGACGGGTGTGTCGGGGAACTTCTTGAGTTGCAGTAAGGGTGTGAAGGACCCTTTGGAAGTTCCAGAGGTTAGGTGTGATTTGCCTCGAAACGCCTCAGCGGAAACGGGCTTCTTCTCGCCTGGAGGGGAGAACCTCCTGGATCTTCTCGAGTTGCGGCAGGTGCTCTCGACTTACGATGGGGGACCTCAGGGACCCGCTCCCGCTGGCCTCAGGAAAGGCCAGTCCCCTTGAAAGTTGCTCGGGGTCCTCTCGGATCCTCTCCCGTCGATGCGGGGCCTCAGCCTTGTGTGGAGTCGGTGCCGGAACCTGAGGATTCCTCTCCAGTGCTGACATGGATCTTGGGGTACTTCTGGGGTCTCCCGCGGGGGAGTCCGTCCTCGTCCGAGTGGGGGCATGCACGTGCACTTTCCTCCCGAGCTGTAGCAGCAGTGTCACGCTTCATTTCGCGTGGATCAAGGGATCTGTGGCTTTCCCACGAGGCTTTCCCACAGGGCTCTCCCACGAGCCACCGTGGTGTGAGTCCATCCTCGGTTTGAAAGTCGAGGCAGTGCAGGGAAAACAGGTTTCCCTGGAATGGACTGAGACATCTGGGGGACTCTGGGAATGGTAGCACGACCCTGGAATTCCTGTTGCTTTTCCTGTGGAGAGCGCCTCCTCTTGAGATGCGACGGGAACGCCGGAATTCTTTCACGTCCACGAAGGGAAAGGATCCCTTCCCTCGATCTAGGAGGCGGAAACGGGGCTCCTCTGGATGTGGGCGTGACTCTCGTGCTTCCTCTCGAGTGGAGACGGGTATGTCGGGTAACTTCTTGAGTTGCAGCAAGGTGTGATGAACACTTTGGAAGTTCCAGATGTTAGATGCGATTAGCCTCGAGACGCCTCAGCGGAAATGGGCCTCATCTCGCCTGGAGGGGAGAACCTCCTGGATGTTCTCGAGTTGCGGCAGGTGCTCTCGAATTACGACGTGGACCACAGGGACCGCTCTGGTGGCCTCAGGAAATTCCAGTACCCTTGCGAATTGCTCGGGGGCCTCTCGAGATCCTCTCCCGTCGATGCCGGGGCCTAATACCTAGTGTGGATTCGGTGCCGGAACCTGAGGATTCCTCTCCAGTGCTGACATGGTTCCTGGGGTACTTCTGGAGTCTCCCCAGGGGACTCAGTCCTTGTCTCTATTTGGGACATGCCTGTGCGCTTTCCTCCCGAGCTGTAGCAGCAGTTTCACGCTTCCCTTCGCTTGGACCAATGGATCTGCGGATTTCCCTCAAGGCTTTCCCCGAGACTTTCCCACGATGCTTTCCCACAGGGCTGTCCCAAGTGCCACCGTGGTGTGAGTTGATCCTCGGCTTGAAAGTTGACACAGTGCAGGGAAAACAGTTTTCCCTGGAATGGACTGAGACATCCAGGGGTCTCTGGGAATGGTGGCACGACCCAGGAGTTCCTCTCGCCTTTCCTGTGGAGAGCGCCTCCTCTTGAGATGCAACGGGAACACCGGGAATTTCTTTTCCGACCACGCAGGGAAAGGATCCCTCCTCTCGAGCTAGGAGGCGGAAATGGGGCTCCTCTGGATGTGGGCGGGACTCTCGTGCTTCCCCTCGAGTGGAGTCGGGTATGTCGGGGAACTTCTTGAGTTGCAGAAAGGGTGTGAAGGACCCTGTGGAAGTTCCAGAGGTTAGGTGTTATTATCCTCGAGACGCCTCAGCGGAAAGGGCCTCATCTCGCCTGGAGGAAGAACCTCCTGGATTTTCTCGAGTTGCGGCAGGTGCTCTCGACTTACGACGGGGACCTCAGGGACCAGCTGTGGTGGCCTCAGGAAAGGCCAGTCTCCATGCGAGTTGCTCGGGGCCTCTCGGATTCCTCTCCCTTCGATACCGGGGTCTAAGACCTTGTGTGGAGTCGGTGCCGGAACCTGAGACTTCCTCTCCAGTGCTGACATGGATCTTGGGGCTACATCTCAGTCTCCCAGGGAGTCAGCCTCGTCCCGACATGCACGTGCGCTCTCCTCCCGAGCTGTAGCAGCAGTGTCACGCTTCCCTTCCCCGTGGATCAAGGGATGGTGCTTTCCCTCGAGAGGAGCTTTCCACGAGGCCTTTCCCAC
>NW_017208992.1:0-3599 GCF_001704415.2 Capra hircus | reverse complement strand
GGGGCAATCACGTGGGCCCCCGTGGAAATCACGTGGGCCCCAGGCAATCACGTGGGGCCCCAGGGGCAATCACGTGGCCCCCAGGGGCAATCACGTGGGCCCCAGGGGATCACGTGGGCAATCAGGAAATCACGTGGGCCCCCAGGGGCAAATCACGTGGCCCCCAGGGGAAATCACGTGGGCCCCAGGGCAATCACGTGGGCCCCCAGGGGAAATCACGTGGGCCCCCAGGGGCAATCACGTGGGCCCCCAGGGGCAATCACGTGGGCCCCCAGGGAATCACGTGGGCCCCAGGGGCAATCACGTGGCCCCGTGGAAATCACGTGGGCCCCAGGGGCAATCACGTGGGGGGAAATCACGTGGCCCCCGTGGCAATCACGTGGGCCCCCCGTGGGCCCAGGGGCAATCACGTGGGCCCCGTGGAAAATCACGTGGGCCCCCAGGGGCAATCACGTGGGCCCCAGGGGAAATCACAAATCGTGGGCCCCCAGGGGAAATCACGTGGGCCCCCCAATCACGTGGGCCCCCGGGGGCAATCACGTGGGCCCCCATCACGTCACGTCCCAGGGGCAATCACGTGGGCCCCCAGGGGAATCACGTGGGCCCCCACGTATCACCCCAGGGGCAATCACGGGCCCCCGTGGAAATCACAATCACGTGGGCCCCCAGGGGCAATCACGTGGGCCCCCGTGGAAATCACGTCCACGTGGGCCCCCCAATCACGTGGGCCCCCAGGGGCAATCACGTGGGCCCCCAGGGGAAATCACGTGGCCCCAGGGGCAATCACGTGGGCCCCCAAATCACGTGGCCCCCAGGGGCAATCACGTGGGCCCCCGGGCAATCACGTGGGCCCCAGGGAAATCACGTGGCCCCCAGGGGCAATCACGTGGGCCCCAGGGGCAATCACGTGGGCCCCCAGGGGCAATCACGTGGCAATCACGTGGGCCCCGGCAATCACGTGGGCCCCCAGGGGCAATCACGTGGGCCCCCAGGGGCAATCACGTCAATCAAATCACGTGGGCCCCCCAATCACGTGGGGGACCCCAGGGGCAATCACGTGGCCCCCCGTGGGCCCCAGGGGCAATCACGTGGGCCCCCCACGTGGAAATCACGTGGGCCCCCAGGGAAATCCGTGGGCCCCCAAATCACGTGGGCCCCCCCACGTGGGCCCCCAATCACGTGGGCCCCCCAGGGGAAATCACGTGGGCCCCCAAAATCACGTGGGCCCCCAGGGGCAATCACGTGGGCCCCCGTGGAAATCACGTGGGCCCCAGGGGCAATCACGTGGGCCCCAGGGGCAATCACGTGGGCCCCAATCACCCCGTGGGCCCCAGGGGAAATCACGTGGGCCCCGGGAAATCACGTGGGCCCCAGGGGCAATCACGTGGGCCCAGGGGCAATCACGTGGGCCCCCAGGGGCAATCACGTGGGCCCAGGGGCAATCACGTGGGCCCCCAGGGGAAATCACGTGGGCCCCAAATCACCCCGTGGAAATCACGTGGGCAATCACGTGGGCCCGGGCCCCCAGGGGAAATCACGTGGGCCCCCAGGGAATCACGTGGGCCCCAAAATCACGTGGCCCCGTGGGCCCCAGGGGTTCACGTGGGCCCCGGGCAATCACGTGGGCCCCAGGGGCAATCACGTGGGGCAATCACGTGGGCCCCCCACGTGGGGGAAATCACGTGGGCCCCAGGGCCACGTGGGCCCCCAATCACGTGGGCCCCCAGGGGCAATCACGTGGGCCCCCAGGGGAAATCACGTAATCACGTGGGGGGGTGGGCCCCCAGGGGAAATCACGTGGGCCCCAGGGGAAATCACGTGGGCCCCCAGGGGCAATCACGTGGGCCCCCAGGGGAAATCACCAATGGAAATCACGTGGGCCCCCAGGGGATCACGTGGGCCCCCGGGAAATCACGTGGCCCCAGGGGTGGGGCCCCAATCACGTGGGCCCCCGGGAAATCACGTGGGCCACGTGGGCCCAGGGGCAATCACGTGGCCCCCCGGGGCAATCACGTGGGCCCCCAGGGGAAATCACTGGGCCCCCAGGGCAATCACGTGGGCCCCAAATCACGTGGGCCCCCAGGGGCAATCACGTGGGCCCCCGGGGAAATCACGTGGGCCCCAGGGGCAATCACGTGGGCCCCCACAATCACGTGGGCCCCCAGGGGAAATCACGTGGGCCCCAGGGGAAATCACGTGGGCCCCAGGGGCATCACGTGGGCCCCCAGGGGAAATCACGTGGGCCCCCCGTGGAAATCACGTGGGCCCCCAGGGGCAATCACGTGGGCCCCCAGGGGCAATCACGTGGGCCCCCAGGGCAATCACGTGGGCCCCCAGGGCAATCCGTGGAAATCACGTGGGCCCCCAGGGGGGGCCCCAGGTGGCCCCAATCACGTGGGCCCCCCGGGAAATCACGTGGGCCCCCAGGGGCAATCACGTGGGCCCCAGGGGAAATCACGTGGGCCCCAGGGGCAATCACTGGGCCCCCAGGGGAAATCACGTGGGCCCCCAGGGGCAATCACGTGGGCCCCCCCAGGGGCAATCACGTGGGGCCCCAGGGGCACGTGGCCCCCAGGGCAATCACGTGGGGGAAATCACGTGGGCCCCCCAATCACGTGGGCCCCCAGGGGCAATCACTCCACGGGCCCCCAGGGGAAATCACGTGGGCACGTGGGCCCCAGGGCAATCACGTGGGCCCCAGGGGCAATCACGTGGGGCCCCCGGGCAATCACGTGGGCCCCCAGGGAAATCACGTGGGCCCCCAGGGGAAATCACGTGGGCCCCCAGGGGCAATCACGTGGGCCCCCCAGGAAATCACGTGGGGGCAATCACGTGGCCCCCAGGGTGGCCCCAGGGGAAATCACGTGGGCCCCAGGAAATCACGTGGGCCCCAGGGGAAATCACGTGGGCCCCAGGGGCAATCACGTGGGCCCCCAGGGGAAATCACGTGGGCCCCAGGGCAATCACGTGGCCCCCAGGGGCAATCACCCCAGGGCAATCACCTGGTCCCCCAGGGGAAATCACGTGGGCCCCCAGGGGAATCACGTGGGCCCCCAGGGGAATCACGTGGGGCCCCTGGGGAATCACGTGGCCCACGTGGGCCCCCAGGGGCATCACGTGGCCCCAGGGAAATCACGTGGGCCCATGGGCAATCACGTGGGCCCTGGGGCAATCACGTGGGCCCAGGGAAATCACGTGGGCCCCACGGGAAATCACGTGGCCCCCAGGGGAAATCACGTGGCCCTGGGGCAATCACGTGGGCCCCAGGGGAATCACGTGGGCCCCAGGGGCAATCACGTGGGCCCAGGGGAAATCACGTGGGCCCGTGGGCCCTGGGGAATCACGTGGGCCCCAGGGGAAATCA
Organism: Capra hircus; assembly: GCF_001704415.2. Taxonomy (NCBI): domain Eukaryota; kingdom Metazoa; phylum Chordata; class Mammalia; order Artiodactyla; family Bovidae; genus Capra; species Capra hircus. The sequence continues at coordinate 235 of NW_017208992.1, read as the reverse complement.
CGTGGGCCAAATCACGTGGACGTGGGCGCCCAGGGGAAATCACGTGGGCCCCCAGGGGAAATCACGTGGGCCCCCAGGGGTGGCCCTCTGGGCCATGGGGCAATCACGTGGCCCGCACTAGGGAATCACGTGGCCCCAGGGGAATCACGTGGGCAGTGGGCCGGGGAATCACGTGGGCCCCAGGGGCAATCACGTGGGCCCAGGGGCCATGGCCCAGGGGCATCAAGTGGGCCCC